>NW_011967223.1:797143-863724 GCF_000949405.1 Vollenhovia emeryi | reverse complement strand
CTCTCTCTCTCCCCCTTTCTCTTTCTTTTACGGAAGCAAAATACAGAGGACTTGAAGCAGCTACGGTAAATTAAGTGAGAGGGAGACCCTCTTTTACGGAAATTGATAACTAATTATTTACCAAATTACTTTGCGGAATGTTAATTTCATGCGCCTCCTCTCCGTGTTTTTGCCACGCCAGCCGAGAACGCGTTTGCGAGCGAGCTGCCGCTTTTATAAGCAGGGTAATTACGATATAATAATAACGGCGGGCGTCGTGGCGCGGCGTTTTGCGCGGTGAATCATTGGCGCCGTTCCGCCTGCTCGAAAATTTTCGTTCGCGCGTATTATGTAATTAAGCGCGTAGAATGTACGGCGCGATAACAGCAATTAATTACCGCAATCCGGGCCGCGTCGTCCCGCGAAAGGAAACAAGTTAAGTGCGCTTATGAGTTAGATTTAAATAGGATTATTATTAATTCCGCGATTATTACAGTTATTTAACTCTTTTGCCATCGTACGTAAAAACTCCCGGGGAATTTTTATTTGACCGGATCCACCACTGACAGAGGAACATTGTACGGCCAAGAGATGTAAAAACGTAATAACACATAATGAAATATTCAATCGCGAATCTTTCGTTGAACTGTCGCGTGAATATCGGAATTATTGTCGCGACCAGGGTTGGGAAAGTTACTTCATAAAAGTATCTGGTTACAGTTACAGTTTTTTCGCTGAAAATGTAACCAATTACAGCTACAAGTTACCAATTCTGAAAAGTAACGCGTTACAGTTACTCTAGAAGTAACGAATCGTTACTTCGCATTTACTCTTTGGCAATACAAATAAAAATATGAAATCTGCGTTTGAATTGCAAAGCGTTAATAAAGGCGTTTATGCGCAAACGCAAGGCCCAATGCGATTTGTGGAGGTTTAAAAAATATATAAAGTAACTGTTAGTGTAACTATGTTAAATCAGTTATTAGTTGTCGAAAAAATGTAACTGAGTTAAGTTACAGTTACAGATGGAGAGAACGTAGCGAAGTTAAGTTAGAGAGTTGCCAAAAAAGACGTAACTGTAACTTCGTTACAAGTAACGAGTTACTTGCCGACCCCGGTCGTGACACATGAAAATTCTAGCAATATGTTAATCATCCTAACCGGCACCTCACGCGATTATCATATCTTTTGCGTTCGTTTCCATTGATCTGCTGTTACGACGGCAATTTGTAGTCGAGGAGAATGACGATAGAGAAGGATTCCCGGTGCAAACGGGAACAATAGAGCGTAGGGCAGCCACGATAGCGGGAATTCCTGTCGGACTCGCGCGCGGAATTGCAAACGATCGCGCGAGCGCGCAGCCGAATGAGGGCGAGTTCGGTAGGGTCTCTCTTTTTCTCTCTTTCTCCCTTTCTCGGGTGTATCGGCGCGTTCGTGTTTTGGAATGCCGCCGCCGCCGCCGCCGCCGCCGCTGCAACAAGAAGAAGAAAGCGATTCGATTCCATCGCCGTGGCGGCGGAGAGACTCGACGGGAAAGTTCTCGCGGGCCGAAGAAGGAAAGGCTCGACGCGGTGAGTCGGAGCCCTTGGAGGGAGCGAGGAAGACGGAGAAAGTGTGAAAGGGACCGAGCGCAAAGGTGTGCGGAAGGGCGAGGGAGGAGAGGAGGCTGCGCACGTGGTAGTAGTGACCAGTCGTAGAATGCCACGGCTTGTGTGTTGCGTGCTGCAACGACAGCGGCGTAGAAGCGCGTATTTTCAAGTCCCTTCGTCCCAGATTACCCCCCCCCCCTTTTTTTAATGCGAGAAGAAATCGTACGTCGCCCCGCGTTTGCCAGAAGGAGAGAACCCGTGCGTACGGACCGACGAAGTTTTACACTCGAAACCGCGCAGGTGCTCGAAAGCCGATTGGATTGTTTTCGGAGCACAACCGCGAAAACAAGTTGGGAAGATCGCGAATTGGGCGATTTTGAGCTGAAATTTGCTAAAAGAATTTAATTAAAAGGAGAAGAGTTACTCGATACCTCTTCCCCGCGCGTTCGGCGGGAAAGAAAAAGAATCTTTTTGCGATAAAACTAACGCGCGTTCGCGCTCGCAATACGCAACATCTCCTCGTCGATTATTTGAGGGGAGTTGCGAGCTTCGTGGAAACGAGTTCAGCAGGTGGGGTCACGAACTCAGGCACGCGATCGCGCGTTGCAGCGGATTTTCCTCTCTTTCGATCGCCAGCTGCCGGCGTTACTTCGCCCTTCTCATCTCGTACTCCCATATCGATCGCGGCGTATTGTCATCCCATTCAGACGCGAGGTACTGCAGCTGTCGTACTCTAAACTTTTCCTGGCGGCGAGGTCGCAAGCGCAATAATCGGCGGATTAAAATTCCATTTGCGCGCTCTAATCTTCCCTGATTATTTTATTCAACTGTCGTTGCTGTAGATCTAAAAAAAAAAGAGTTGAATTCCAACACGGAAATTTTTTAGAATTAAAATCGTGGTACATCACCGGGTAAAAATTATTGTCACGAATACAAATTAGGCGACCGGGGACGGCGGCTTGTTTGAGAAAGAGCCGGTTGTCCCGTGAGCTATAAATCGTTACCTGCGGATAACATCGTCCCCATCATCGCCGCCGTCGCCGCCGGGCGAGCGGCCTTGGTCTGCCGTCGAGTTTTATAGAACGATTCGGCTAACAAGAATTCGGCACGTGCATCGGAGCTTGGGCCGAGCGGACTGTAGAAACTGCGTGCGAGAGCTACGCGGTCTTCCGGCCTGGTAATCGACGCCAACCTGTTCCATGAGATTCTTTTTATTCCGCTCCCGAGAAAGCAAAAGTTGGCCGTGACGCTCTCAACCTTCCGCGGCTCGACTCGACGGACGCGTTCAAGCAATTAAATACCGCGGAGTATGAATGAACTCCATCGATTATCTTTTCATCATCAACGCGTATCTTTGTTATGTAAAATTGCTTTCAAATTGGTATCACGCGATTTAAACGCAGACGCGATTCCGCGAGTTTTACTTTAATTTTACATGCGGGTCCTCTCTATCGCACTTTCCTGTGTTTTAAAAAATTCCATCCGCGGCGGGGATTTTTTTTGTCTGTTCACTGGGCCTTCTTTTCTACGTAAATGATATTAGACGAAGCTATTTTTAAATCGTACACTATGTATAAACGAACATCAGGCGTGCACTTAAACTACTCGGGTGTTTGATAGTTTAAATGACGACAGGCTTCGAAGGGGATGCTTATTAAAAATTGCCGCCAACTAATAAAAAGATATTCGAATTGTTTAGATTCTTTTGAAAGATACATACATATTTTATACGGAGCGATTATAATTTTTCAAAGAAATTTAAGTTAAGCACAAGTTGTCCAGTAAAGCTGTAATCGCTCGCGATACGGTGTCGTTTTTTAATGTACTTTTTTTAGGCAATTATCTTCAAATGGTGATTGAGATAATGTTACGCCTCGATATGTTCGGATTCACCGTGAAATTATCCGACGCGTCATTTTTTCCACGTTCCGTATACTAATTAGATGTCACCAATTTCCGTTTTATGCGTGCTTGTAGAAATGAGGGCGACTGAAATTAACTTATTTGCGGTGTTTCATTTAATAACTATTATTCGTTCCGTCTGCATTTGCATATCCGTTTCCATCGTTTCTGACTACTTGCATATTCAAGTAGATAAAATGGAGAAACTTTAATAAAGATGTAAAGATCTGTCCAGATACGACATATCTTGCGATAAATCTTTTTTTCTCAGTTCCCTGAAATAATTATTAATCAAAGCACATACTTTTATTGTACTTTCTAGTCTACAGAAATGTCAGGATAAGATAATTTGTCGCATAATCCCTTAATCCATGCAGCCTTTTCCGTATCTTTATTGTATGCATATAAAATTTATTGTCTCGTTTAATTATTATCTCCAACTACTACTAATAAGAAATGAGTAAAACAGACGTATTGAATTTACTCATCTTTTCGCGAAAGGCATTTTCTATGCGAGATGTGTGGCGTAAAATTGTATACATAAAGGTAGGAGAATTATGTAAAAGTTGCGCGTATCAATTGCTCGATTGCTCGAGGCTGGTGTCCAATTAGTGCCGAAAAAGAAGCATCTCCGAGGGGGATAATCGAGCATGGTCTTTTCTTTCTTTCTTTTCCCCCCTTCAATGCAAGAACGTGACGCGAAGGACCGGCTGCTCGGAGAAAGGACGAGGCGGCGGGCAGACATCATTCGTGCATTTACGATTGCGGCGTACGCGGGGCATCTGTTCGTTAACCACCTGTCGGCAGGTGCGAACCGTACACCCGGCCCCGTTACCCCGCGCGCAGTTGGTATCAATCGGCCCTTTTGTTTTTGCCGGTCTGTTCCTCGAAGTCATTCCCGTTTTACTACGACGTAGTACGCACGACACGCGATAGCCACCGCCGGATGTTGTCGGCCCATACGGTGTGGTCCCCTCCTTTTTCCACCCTGACCACGTAAAACCCTTTAAGCTCGTGGCACGGTAAACAGGAAGTCGCCGTTCTTCTCCTCTGTCGATGGTCCTGCGCTGCAGGTTGCATACGATGCACAGGGGGCACCTGCGATGCGATCTCTCTGGACCGAGGGGTAAACCGCTGATCAAAATCACGTACACCAATGCCTACTAACGCCCAGTGGGCATTTAGTCTTAGTTTATCGTGTTTTACCTTATTTTATCTTGATAATGTCCAAACTTAATGCCCCAAAAATGCCTAGTAATGTCCAGTAATGCCGCAAATCTGTTAGCCACAATGCCCTCGGCGGTTTACCCCTCGCTCTGGACTTGTCGCGGGGACTCGAGCCCCTGGTCTCGGCTGCTCTTGACAATTTTATATTAAATTTCGATGCCTTTTCGTTATCAGCGTATTTCGCGATTCAATCACGAAAACAAGCTTTCGATTATTTACTTTCGCGCTGTATTCCGGCGCGAGAGATCGCGACACTTTCGACGATTGAAAAAGTATTACGACGAGGCAAGAAATAATTCCTTTTTTATTTGTGTTACAGGCTGCGATACTCCAACAGACTGCCGAATACATATACCAATTAGAGCAAGAGAAAACGCAACTGCTGTCACAAAATTCCCACCTGAAGCGATTGATAAATCAACATGATGGCGATGTACCTATCAAGAAACGCAAATCCGACACCCAAGGTAATTTACTCGCCGACTCTCAAAATGAATTTGTTTTGTGCAAAGAGATATTTCGTACGCACATTTTGCGGAGAAAAAGAATTTTATTTTCATAAGTTAGAAAATCTTGGGGATCTTTTTTCTGTCAAAAAAAAAAACAAACGAAACTCGTTACGAGTGAAAATATGACGATAAAACTGCGTCAATAAAATATCATCACGGTCATTGCTTGCGCGCAAGCATTTGTATACGTAAAGAGCAATGGAATTAACGTTCATCGTCCGTCGCATAACGAGATTTTCCAAATGGACTTGAATTATTTATCACTCGTGCGACCGCGATTGCGAGTGTCCCGCGTGAATTTGGGGTCGTAAAAGCAAAAAGCGGAAACAATCGGCGCAAAGCGCGAAAAGTTGCGCGGATATACATTGCAATCCGCTTATTTCACGGTTTTCTCGCTTTTATACGGCGCCACGTCGAAGTTCCTATAAGTTATTTCGCAATTGCGAAATTGAATTGTTGCATCTCCGAAACTCCCGTTCGAAAGCAAGTGAATAACGTTGTATTTTCAAACAAACGCGACTTTATGGATTTTCGACTTTTACGGTAAGTTCGCGGGGCCGTCGCGATATGTGCGAAAATCGGCAGTGCAGTTTTTTTTTATTTTACTCACTTATACGTAAACGCCGAATCAGTACACCCGGTGGCGATATTTCGCGGCAAGTGTGACAAATTTTGCGAGCAGGAATTTTTTAATCTCGCGTCGACAACGTGGTCAATGCGGACGCATTTTAAGAGAGCCGTTCGTCATTTTCGCGAAAGTAATTACATTCTTCGCGACTCGGTGCCATGCCGAAGGGATGTATAGGATATTGCAGAAGGGAAGCTTAATGTGATATAACGAAGTGATGGTATCGCTTATATATAAATGAAAAATTTCCACGAAATTTAATTTGATTTGTGAAACTTAATTCAATTGTCATCTACATGAAGGACGATCCTCTCGGAGTCTCCTGGAGGTCCCGATATTTGATTACTTTCCTCGTCGAAAAATGAAATGAGCGGGGAGGAGCCTCGATATTTAAGTCGATATTTCTCCAAGTAATATCGAAGCCTTTTGTCTAAATAATTATTAAATCCGTGACGTGTCGTTGCACATGCATCGTCGGATATTGAGCAGGTAATATCACCGGGAGATTAAACTTGCGGGGATTATAAAGGGTCCGGAGAAACGGACAGGCAACGGCAACGCGTCGTGATCGTCCTCGAAAGTCTTTATTACTTGGAGGGCTAAATACAAGGGCCGAATTAAGGGTACTCTCCTGTTTCGACGCCGGTGGCGTTTTCGGCGACGGCGACGTCGCGGCGGTGTGCCCGTCGGAAAGTATCTGTCGCGAACTTCGGCCGAGACAATTTCAATTTCCGGTTCTATCGTAAATTAGTTTCCTCCGTTCGATGGCATGGCGATATTCAGAAAGTTCGTCGTCGGCTGTGCGACGAAGCGGATTTAATGCCGACGAACCACTTTTATCGATCAATCGCGGTTAACCCTCCCGATTGCCTTCAAATATTATCCTCAACATTTACAATAATTATTGGCCCGATGAAATAACGTTTGAATGTATTGAGAAGAAGCTAATTTAAAGTCGCAGCAATTTATTTAAAATAGATTCTGTTGATTTTTTTAATGTAAATTGTAGCGTAAATCGCGCAACAATGAAAAATTAAAATACGCAGAGTTGTACGGAAAGAGAACATGTTTATTCGATACACGTTTTATCTGAATGATTAGGAAAGTCAATTAAACTCGTATGCGGGTACATAAAATGAGAAATAAATGATTAAACGTTACGGCGTGGAGGTGGAGAGATTAATATTTAAATGTATGTTCCTCGCAAAACCATGTAACGAATTGAAAACATTAAAAACAATTTAACGACGCGTCTCTTTTAAATCTGCGTTAGGCCGGGGGAAAAAAATGGAAACTAACGGCGCTCGCGGTTGCGATCTCACTGATAACAATAACCGGTAATCGCAATTATCGTTGGGAGTCGCGTTAATTAATAAATGTTCGGTTGATTGAGAATGTTCGCAAGGACGACGCCACAATTTGCTGCATTGTTACCGCGTTATAATCCATGGTAATGTTCTACGATGTCAAACAATGTACAAATAAAGTGACGTACGGGAAACGTAGCGTTCACTTCGCTCTAATATAACATCGAAACAAATGGACTGGCCTTTGATCCGCGCGAAGTGTAATGATCTCTATATTTGCTCTATATCGTAAATAGTGACCAGATTTAATTTCGCTCACGGTCTCGCATTCATTTATATCGCACGGACGGGTTGTGCACATGGTACACGCTGGCGTGTGCGCCGAAAATCTAAAATACGAAAGTTCATTGCGGTTATTCGCCGGCTGTAATCCGATTTTATGAGCCTTTCTCATCAATTAGTTTCGTAAAAACGTCGCACTGTTTTTTTTATATGCAGCTACTTACCTAACGCACGGCTTTGTTGCTTAATATTAGATAGGTGAGAAAAGAACATTTTTAATAACTTCACCTCGTTTCAGGGCATTTTTGACAAATCTTGACGCCGACCAATTGAGTCGCCTACTTACTGAAAGATGGTGCAATTCAATCCTTTTCATTTCGGCTCTTCTTCTGTTTTCTCAGGTGTCGTCGTCAGTGTACCAATGCACATCAACGAGAGCGGCGATGAGGGCTTGGGCAGCATGTCCCCCGAGCCGTTGTCGGTAATCACAGTGACCACAGAGGGACATTCCGTTGTGAACCCCGATGTAGAGCAGCTCAAGCGACAGCTAGAAAGGGAGCGTCACGCGAGAGTGCATTTAGAGAAGCAGATGAGAGCGATTCAGAGTCAGTTGTATCCAGAGAGATTCCGGGACAATCAGCTAATCGCTTATCAGCCCCACGAGGTAACGTTTCTCTTTGGCATTGCTCTCGGTAATCTTTTTAAGGAGCGTAGTAAAAGCGGACGATACCGTGTAAGAACTAATTCAATCGCTAACATGTTGAGGAAAGAAGAAGAATGCGTAACGTAATGGAATTGGATCGGCGACGTGGAACTTTGCATATAAAATTGTAATTGTGGAGAACGTTATAAAAGCACGATGTAGAGGACTTAACTGAAATATCATAGTCTATGAAAACATGTTCGAGCGATTTCGATTGCCGGGAGATCGCTATCTGCGATACGGAAAATAATTCAACCGTAAACTCGTTCGACCCTCGAGGATTTAAATGCTTCCCGGCCAGAAGATATTGCAAACATTGTTTTAATTGCTCGCGTAGATAGCTGCGTCTGATAACAGGCCGCTGCAACGCTGTGTACCGTTTTATTATTTCGATTGAATCGATTTCTTTTATTTTTCCCTTCCCCCCCCCCCCCCTTACCCGATGGCATGCAAAACAATCGATCTGGCCTTTGCTGCGAACGGACGGATCGCGGAGAGACAGATGTCGCAAGTACGATAATAAAAAATTAACGAGAATCGCTACTGTCCTAGGTGATCGAGCACACGGATAACGTGATGGCACAGGAAACGGAGGAGGCGGTGGCCGCGCTTCAGGTGGTGTCGGTCATGGCTTTACCACCGGTGGGCTCCAATCAAACCGTGGAGACGTCCAGTCCGGACCCAAGCTCGCCGCCCTTGTCGCCACAGCCAACCGACATGGTGTCGGAAGAGATCAAAGAGGAGGAGTCACGCGCGAGTACTCCCAAGATCGTCACCTTCACCCAGAATCAGGTGTTCACGGCGATGGAGGAGCCGACTACGGACTCGTTCTCGTCGTCAAGTCGTGTCACGTATGCCACTTCGTCCTCCGCAGACTTTAAGACTGGCTCGCCTCAGTACATCACCGCGAGTCCCAGCAGGTCCTACTCACCGACCGCCGAACCTCAGCGGCTACCCAGTGTCCTGGAGGCCGCGATGAAGGCTGAGCCCAAAGTCGAGGTGGAGAGGTGTGTGACGCGTTTATCTCTATTGCGACTAATCCCAATTGGTGTTAAAGACATGGAGGGTAAAAGTGGGCCCGAGTCAATAGTTGATCTGTTTGAAATATGACGCAGTTTACTTTGTCTCAAATATCTAATTTATCTAATACAATATAACAGCCACTATGTCACGTGGCATTTTCCCAACCAACACAGAACATTACAGTAACGTTGCGGCATTGTTGCAAATTGCTGTAATGTTGCTGCAATGTTCTGCGTTTGCTGGGTCCTCTCTAGAATAAGAGTAATGTAGGTTCGATTTTTCGTAAGAATTCCAGTATATAAAAAGAGTCGACTTTGCACTAACGAGAATCTCATCAATTTCCGCAGGTTGCCTTCCCCATCGAACTCCTTGGACGACGGTACGCCACAGGCAAGGCTATACATCGCGAACACGTCCCGACAGAACCTGGAAACGATCGTCGAGGCGATACGTCACCTGGAGGGCGACCACTTATTTAGCGATGAACAGGATGTGCCGCTGGCACTGACCAACAAACAGCAGCAACAGCAGCAGCAGCAGCAACAACAGCAGCAGCAGCAACAACAACAGCAACAGGCGACGGCAAGCACGACGTCAACAAAGTCTGCGACCACCGCGTCCGCTTCCTCCTCTTCCTCCTCTTCGTCCGCGACGACATCTGCCACGGCAGCACCCGCGAAACAGCGGATACTGCACGCCGAGCCACATTTCCTCCAATTTCATACGCAACAGCAGACCCAACAGCGGCCCGGCGTAATCGTGGTGAAGCATTCGTGATCTAACAACACTCCGCGTCCCGTACATTGAACGATGCATTCAGAACGACGATGTATTTCGCCTCGCGAAATCATCGTGATTTATCATTCGAAAATGAGGAATCCCTTTCAACCGACTCAAGAGATCGAGCGCTCGCAGAAAGAGAACGGGAGAAGTGATGACGATCGTCGCGATCGATTATCACGCGCGCTCTCCCTTCGCGCTGAAGCATTCGGGGAGATATATTCTGCGAGATGCACGAAGGGATGGATTTTACGTATGTTCCTACTACGCGCTTCGTTCGCCTTCGCCTTGACAGGGCCGCTAAGAAGGATAATTGATGCAACCGAAAGATTTTTAGGTAGAAAGGACAAAGTGATTTTAAATCGCGGACGTAGTTTATAGGCGAAGGCGGAGCTAACTCTGAAGCTTTGACGAAAGGATCCTCATTGCCGAGTTTGTCAAAACGAAACTTCGTTATCGCGCTTTATCTCGTGTAAATACTAACGATTCCTCCTGATCATTTCCGACGATCGCCACGAGATCGCATTGAATCTCGAAGAGTCCCTCTCCTACTCTCTCCTTCCCCTCCTCCGGAGGAAAGTCCTCTTCCCTCGCGAGTAAATCGCGAGACCCAAAGTGGACGTTTCTCCTTCCGTTTTAGTAGGTAGAACATTTTTAAACTTAAGCGAGTAACTACCACGATAATATTTCTAGTATAAAGCTGCGTACGCTGTATGATATACATATACAACATTACATGCATATACATATATTATTTGTAAAGAGTATAAAATATATATACATATTTACGTTCTTTTTTTACATTGTTACGGAAATGAAGAAAACAGAGACGCGAGGAAAAATATTATTAAGATATAACGACGCGTATATATGTATACATATATATACATACAAACGTATATATGCGTATATATGTACATATATGTTCTTTCGATACTTATTACGGGGTTACCACTGGATAAGCGCGAACCGACTAGAAGAAAGTGGTACTATCGAACAACAACAAGGTATTAATCAAAATGCATCCGCAAGCAACGTTTGATATTTGACATACGTTAGAAATGCATCGTGGAACGACGTGGCGGAACTCGCGATTGGTCAGTTTGATCCGCGCGTGCACACATGACTCCTTTCTTCTATGTTTTCGTGTCGCGGGTTGAAAATTCCGTTTAATCTGTGCCAAATATCCCCAGAGAGTACCCTTTTGTTCCTTCGTAGTAGATGTAATGTACGTGATGTAAAAGCGACGGCGCCGGTCGGTACATTTAGTAGGCCGAAGAGCAGCGAGTCCACGATCGCTCGTCTTCTCTAACTTACTCGTCAATGCGATACACGGCGACCTGGGGATGCCGTTTCTGTCTAGCAAAGCGGCGGCTTCCCCCGGCTGTCATTCCCGTCGCGTCGCCGACCAGAACCGATCTCCCTATTGTATCAATAATTAGCGTCGATCAACGCTAACAATCGCAAGGACCGAAAAGGAATCGGGACGAGTTTTCTGTCGAGTCTTTCGTCGGGCCGATGTCTTTGCGATTCTCTTGACGACTTCACTTTTAACCCTGCCGCATATAATACATTGTAGGAGTTTTTTCTATACGACGTACGGATTTCTTATAGCTTGCGGATACGAGACTAAGAGGCTTGGAATTTACAATTTCTCGTGCCTTTTGCGAGGAGAGGAGCGATCGACTTCCGGAAGTGGTCGAACGATCGATCGACCGGCGGGGAGAAGGGCTGCAAACGTTTCGTTTTTCTCTTACCTTTTTTTCCCGTTTACACGCGTCTATAATATATTATGTGCATTGTATTTTTTTGTGTTTACTTCTTCTTTGTGCGAGTATACTGTTTCACCGAGTGATTGTGCAAGCGTTATCGCTCGTTGACTGTAGGCCCATAGACCAATTTTTAATCGATTACATTAGTAATGCATCCTTTCGCCCGTAATTTACTATTATTACTGATACTATTACTATATTACTATTACTACTACTACTACTACTTTCTTTTCTACGATGACGTTGGTTGGTGTACGAATGCGACATACGTTTAAGAGTTTAATGCATAGATATATACGCCTATCGAGAAGTTAATTTTAAGTGTACTCTTTAAGTATACATATATATATAAGTAAGTTAGCGTGAAAAAACAAAGTAAGATGCGGCGTTAAGGCAGAGCTAAAATTAAGATTTTTAGTTAACCTCCTAGCGGTTAGGATAAATATAGGAATTGTTTAGAGTACGCAATTTGAAATACATTCAGGTTAATATTGTCTATCTGTACGATAAATGTGAAACGCTACTCCGTAACTATATTGCGTGTATATAATACCTTTTAGCGGATATCGCATAACACATGATCACCTAGCTGACGTACCACGCTAGAAGTAAGGTAAAACGCTCGCCCTTCGTACGTTTCGCCGTTCACATTTCATTCAACGGCATCTCATTTCGACGGCGCGTATTTGAATATTTTTTTACGAACCATTGACATTCTCACCGTTTATTTTTTTCTTCTCTTAGTACGCAGCGATATAAGGACTCGGTATTAAGTTTCTTTTGGAAAACTAGAAGGGAGACACGCTTAGCGAAACAATCATTTCCGAAACGTACGAGAGGCGTCCCATAGGAGATACGATTCTATCTTAGGCTTTCGACATTCGCGATGAAAGTGTGATCCCGGCGTTTCCGAAGTCGCGGATCTCGAAGGTAATGTACAAAGCTCGATGTCGACGTTCACGCGAGGACGCACGAGGGCCTAAAAAGAATAGACAAATTTACCCTCGTTTCCATCTTTCGTATTTTCTCTACGATTCGTGCCCCCCCCCCCCCTCGCCGCCGCCGCCGGCGGTACAGAAGCATCCGCGATTTTTTGTATCTTTACGAAACAAGACTTGTCGTCGAATAGACGATTGTTTCATCTGAATCTTATCGCGCAAGATTCCACGGTAGCAGTAGTTCGATGAAGCACGACGAGCGTGCTAAATCTTTATTACTTGGGCTTGACACACGTCTCGAGTCGATCGGAAAAAGATTACCGGGGAGATTTTTGAAAATACGAAAATGGACACGATGTTCGACGGATGACAACAAACTGAATCTTTTCCACGCGAGTCCGATATGTACGTCTCGTTTTCCCGCATACGTCTGAGGTCTTAATAGTTTCGAAAATCTCGTGCGAGTATCTTCGGCGCTTCCATAATACATATACCTACACATACACACACATGTACACATATACACATACGAAAAATATATATACATATAAAAAATATATATATATATATACACGTACGGAACTATATACGTACGTATCAAGTATACGAGTGTTGCGCACGTATGTGCTGCACGCATTTGAGGAACCTCTTGGCGAGATCCTCGAGTTTCGCAATCAATACCGATTCTTTCATTCTCCCTTAACTCGTTTCGTTTCGGCGCGCGTTTCTACTTGATTCTGCGTAATCACCCTCGGCACCGGCGTGCTGCGATTTGTTCTCGATGGGTGGCAGAATGCGGGAGAGGACCGAATTGATAAAAAAGGAAATTCGAAGACATCGCTACGTACGTGTCGCCGTGAATAAAATCGACGTTGTTAACGACACCATCGCGATAGTCGAGTTAAAGATTTTATAGGTCGAAGTTTAAGATTGTCTGTTCAAGACTAGACTACTCGATTGGATCCTCAAATCATTAGCCGTGTTGATTTGGTGTGCAAAAAGTATTCTGTCGTAGTTTTCATTACATACTGATACCCTTTACGATCGCATCAGTGCCAGCGTGTGTGAACAGAAAGTTTGATATTGCTAAAAACTTTTTCTTTTAATTTAACGGAGTACATTAGTCATTAAAAAAATGGTAAGATTAATATGTTATGTATTTATGTTATATATTATATTTTATGTTATATATTATGTATTTTAATTAGAATGTTCTCGCGGGATAATGTAAGTCTATTAATAATGATGATAATTATTACAACCATATCTAAAGTTTATATTAGATATTAGATATTTAATACAATTTTTTGCGTTTACAGCAAAATTCGCATTTAATGTTGTTGGTCTATTCACGCTATCTGTGATACAACTATTTCGCAACTATTGATATTCCGTCAGATTTAAACGCGTTTTATTTTGTATCTCTCTTTGACTGTTGATCGTTCACTGATTTAACACGCCCGTCGAAAGTAGGCTTGTACCCATTGAACGGCCGTGATACGATTATTTATAGCTTATGCAGCAAGATTTAATTACAAGCGAGCAGTAAGCCCACTTTATTTGGGCATTCATATCACGTTGAACTACGATGCACTCGCGGATGTTATCAGTATGAACGATGATACGTTATCCGTCTATCAGTAGCAGACTTAAAAGTAACGCCATTCTGTAGTGCCCCGAATAATTATACTTTTGGACGCAATGAACACTTGCTGTCTTACGAACAGACATTTCTTTCGATTGAGTTTTCGCTCGATTTCAACGGACTCGTGGACACGTAAAATCCTGTGCATAATGTAACGCGTGCGACACCGTAATTTTGTCTTGCAATTTACAGTTTGACGAGTGAAAGATATATGTCGAGTAAACGCAAAATTGTATGTTGGACAGCTTTATTTTATTTTAAAAGTATATGTGCGTATTGAAATTGGAATGGAAACTTACAGGCAATTTAAATTTAATTTTCAAATGCTCGCAAAATATCAAATATTACTTACGTACTTTTCCCTGGTCTCGCTGAAAACCGGTTGCGACACGTGCGTCACGATGCATGAGGAATTTTAGAAATTGTTATCAAAAATTTTTAATGTCGTCGATACGTTTGCGCGAGTTTTAAGGGTGAAGATTCGAAAGGTTGGTCTTCGGGCGGCATCTCATCCACGGGCGAGACACAGCGTAAAGGGAGAAGTTCTGAGAAATTGAACGGCCGCTCGAAGATCACGTTTCGTGAGGAAAGAGCTGTCACCGTCCGCTGCGGTGACACGGACATTCGGTCGACTCGATCGAATCTTTTTTATCGTTGAATATATACATATAAAGTATAAGAAGTATATATATACATGTACATATATATACGTATGTATGTGTATATATGTATATATAATACTACGGCTCCTATAACTTCTCTACAGCTTCGTTGAAGAGCAGAAAAGAATAACAGTTCGCAGGATACGGTTTAACTGCTAAAGAAAGTCGCTGATAGAGTAACGTGAGGGTGGTAGAGGGTGCGTGGATGCGTGCGAGAGAAGCGTGAGGAAAAGTGAACGGGCCGATCCTCGGGGATTGCGAGAGCGAGAGCGTGGCTGTGCGAATCGCGCGTGCGATCACGAGAGCGACGAGGAGGACTTTATACCGTTTAAGATTAATCCCAAGATTTGTACACGTCGTGGCAAATGGCGACTGAGAGTGGCGCCGAGATTACTCAATCGACCGTCTTCGGAAGGCTGCGGGTATTAACATCGTGACGAGAAGTGGCGAAATTTTATTCGGGGCAAAGGAAGCGCGCGCCGGAGCGGAGAAAACCCGAGCAGCTTAAAAGAGTTTCGAAGAGGAGGCAGAGATGCTCGTCTTTCAAACTTTTCTCTTCTGAAAGATCGGGTTGATTTTTGGACGTCTTGGGATGTCTGCGATATTAGAATTAGCGTCTTTTACACAGTCTTTGGGTGTACTCGCGTCCAAAAGAAGAAATTAAAAAAAAAGAAAGGGTAGAAGCTATACATCGCGCCCGTTAGCCTTCTGGAGCGCGGCGCATCGAAATTCGGCGACGAAGACGTTCCGCGAAATCGAGTAATTATTTTTTTAATCGGGCCAGCATCCCGCTCTCTTTCGCCACGGGCCCGCCAGGAAAGATGTATATAGCGTAAAACCGTAAAGGCGTTAAACTACTGGCGGAAGAATGTACAACAGAAAAGTAAAGTAGGTAGATAGATTTGGTAGAACGACGGGGGGGAACGAGAATGAGAGAGAAAGGGATTGAGAGTGCGAGAGTATGTTAGACGGATATGTAGTTCGTATAAAAAAAAAAACAAATAGCGAAACGTAACGAGTAGGTAACGACAGATTCCAGAAGTCGTTTTCAGGAACAGAACTGAGTAGCGTGAGTGTTCTCTTGGCGTGAATTTGCGAGCGAGAGGAGAGAAAAAATACGAGAAAAAGAGATGGAGTGTGAGTGCGCGTAGATGTAATTTGTAGTGCGCCGAAAAGATGTTTCCTTTTTTTTTCAAGTTCTTGAAATACATTTCTTTTTCTTTTTTTCTTCTTAAACGAAACATTTGACTGGACTTGAAATCATATCGAAACTCCGTATCCATCGACTGAAGAATGATCCGGGCTCACGCGGCGCGTGGTGAACCAAAGACGTGCAATATAACGATCGTCAGTATCACAGAAATTGAGAAAGAGAGAGAGAGCTGCGACTGAGAAATTCATTCGTATATCGTATTTTCCAGCGCAGCTCTCGTTAACTTGAATCAAGGGGACGAGGGAGAGAGTTGCTATTATGCCAGAGACAAGCAGAGATCACAAACATTCTCGCGAGAGTCATGAAGATTTATTTTTTAAATGCCGGAAAAGTGACGTTGAATATTGGCTCGAGATGATTTTAATCTTGAAATATATATTTCTGTCTTTTGTAACATTTATTTGCATACTTCTTAGATTTTCGCAGTCGCGTCAAGCGTTGCTTAATGTTGATCGATTGAGTAAGAATGCGTATCTAACGTCGCTTCAAAGATCAAGTCAAATTTAATCGCGAACATTGAGAGGTATGTAATTAACTGTCAAAGGATAGAAATCTAATTAATAAAACGTGTGTCAGATTGTCTCTTTCGGAGTTTAGTTTTCAATTTTCTCTTCGCGACTTTTTACGCTTCTCGTAAGTGATCTTAAACTCGTGGTTAGCGCTGCAAGTATCTGTTAATGAAATTGCCTGAAATACGTAATGACATTTTCAATAATTAACATTATCTGAAAAGTGTCATTGAAACGTACCAACTATCAAATACGCACTAACGAGACGCTTTACTCGAGAAGCTCGAGAAATTCACCGATACACTCTTGATTTTTTAAAGGCATTGATAACAACTTAATATTGTAACACAACTAAGAATAGGCACATTTTGCTAAGAGAAACATAAACGTCGACCAAATAAAAAAATCTTGTTAGAGAGTTTCATAGTGCAAGACCGATACAGAGGATTAATATGACAGCAATGCATCGCGTTGTATGTGATAACGAGAAATGAGTAAAGGATTTGCAATTTGTTTACTTCAATTATTAATTAACAATGTACTGATCCAATCAATAGGAACTCGAATTTCATAAAGGATATATATACAATATATATATATATATACAAAATTAGAATAAACGAATGTAATAAAATTATCGTCGAGTAAAAATTGGTCGCTGGAATTTATAAATATTACAAACACGCGATGTATTACTCCAGTTTTACAATTTCCATGGACCGTCCAGTTGAATACGAAGAGAAAGGAGAGACTTACCGAAAAAAAAACACATGGCTCTTTTAGAGACCATCTTTTTACGCTAATAATAGTCAATTTGAATTAAAAAGTGTTCGATCGCCTTTTCCATTAAGGTTACAGTCGAGAAATCAACCCGTTGGCAGTTCACAAATTATGCAAGATAGCTCGACTAATTAGGCTCGAATCGTCGCTCGATTGTGAAAAATAACGATTGTCAATCAATTTGGCTATCGGCGGATAATTATTCGCCGCATTTTTTCTAACTTTGAACAAAATCTATTATGAATTATAAAAAGAACAATTTTAACAAGGGCGATGGCAAAACAGCGCAATCGAATAAATCTAACTGACAATGAGACGAACGAACCGAGTCGACAAATCTTTTCACGTTTATCACTCGAAGTCACTATTGTCTACGCAAGTCAAAAAATTCCAGGGTTGCAAGGGTTTCAGCGCAGTAATGGTCTTTCTTTTTAAGAAGACATCGCTTTCTTTTTCAACCTTATCTGTGTCAATCAATCTAATTCTTTCATCTTTACAGAGAAAATAGAGGTGGTATGAAAGGCACATTTTGCTAATGACTTTAAATTAGACGAGTTAAAATTGATAAAATTGGATGAGACGTTAGAACGCAACGAAAAGAAAGATGATTCTTAAGAAAATGGATTCAGACAATTACTGCACTGATTCCTTTAATTGTTGCATGAGTTTTCTATAGTCACATATCTATTCAACGGATAAAGTCATCGTTTCATCTCTGATAATGACCACAAAGCAATTTAGCTTTTCTAAACGAAAGAAAAAGAGAGATGACATCATTCTCTTTAGAATACGTGCTTTTTTCTATGTGTAGACAACCGATAGCCTGATGCAATACGAGCATCCTCGATGCAACATCGAGTATCTCATTTTTTTTACAAACTGAAATAGGAGAATAACTTCTCGAGACTGAGACAAGAAAGCCGTGACACCGAGGGTATCGGTGGGCGCAATTAATTAATAATAAAAAAAAAGTGGAGACTAAACGCGAATTGAGAAAAAGAAGAATGCAAAAGTTCCTCAAGTTCAAGCCGCGTTTGCCGCGTGCGTTCGCATTCTCGATTAACGCAATTTTGCCTGACGAAGCGAATGTCGTCCGCACGTCGTAAACGCCGCCCACACCACAAGAACAGACTGCCATTAAGTTTCGAGTGTACTCGTTCGTAATAAATAGTTGTAATTGACCGGGACTAAGCCGATCTGAGAGAGCGAATGAGGGAAATGAGAGATATGAATGCGTGGCTGAGTGCGTTGCGTGATTTAGTGGCGGATTTACTGACACAAATGGGCTCATTTGTCACTCTTAAACTCGTTTTACAAATTCTCTCGTAACTATCTTTTTCTCGAAAATTTGTAATTATTAGTAGATTGTTGTAAATCTCGGTAACGATATGAAGAAGAATATTAATGAGGCAATCACGAAAGTTTTAATTAAAGATTTCAAATGAAAATCTAATTGAAAGAGTAGCAAGGAAATAAAAGACTAAAAATGTGCGGGGAAATACACGTCACATAGAAGGAATATAATTCAATTGTCTAAGAATCATTATTTCACTTTTGTTTTTACCTTGAGTTTTTAATTATCGCTCATTTTTAACCTTTGAATCCATCACTGGCGTGAATGTTGGAGCGTTTGCAAGAGAGAACGGGACGACCGCGTGTAAACCTTCCGCGTGAAAAGTCTTCTTGGGCTGTAAAATCCAAATCTCTGTCACCAAGTTCTGCCGCGAGAGAGGACGAGTCCGTTCCTTGACGTAGGCCGGAGACACGACGCAGTCTATAAATTGACCGTAGGATTGTGTTGATCGAACGTCCCGATAAAAGAATGACTCGGGACCGATTCGAGACGAAGATTAACGGCGCGCATTAACGAGTTCGGCTGACTGACACTTATTCTAAGAGAAAAGAGCCTGTGTATGAATCGGTAATATAAAATGGAAGGGAAAAAAAAAGATATAATTCTCTGTGATGTATTTCTATGATTTAATTATATGTAATTATGATTATTCTTACGATTATGATTAATTAATATTATTTGCGAGTAAATCGCTGTGCAAGTATCAATTAGTGATTAGTGTAAGATGAAACATAGCGCGATCGAACATTGCATTGCCAAGAGGCGTATCGCGTCCGTATCCTAGATACTGAAACGTGAGAGATCGCACAAATCGTATAATTTATTGCACTACGAACACGATCGTTAATCGCCCCTGTCGAAAGTCGAAATATGGGAATCGCATAACCGGAAAGAAAAACTGTTTCAAATTTCTTTCCGTGGAAGCCGGGAAAGAAAGGGAACGACGTTCAGCAAAATACGTATGATATTTTCGCGTGAGGATAGCTCATTTTATCCGCGTTATTTATTTATAGCCGATGAGCGAGTAACAGTATTACGATCTTCTCAACGAGTATGTATATTTGCTGCAGAAGCGCGAACTTGCAGGAATTATCTGTGTGAATTTCTCCAAGCTAGAAATTCGCAATTATACTCGCTCACTTATCAGCACCCAATATCGCTGTGAAAGATTTAATGATTCGTCAGTAACGCGTGTAATATAATTACACGTATAAATTTTATTGAGAAAAATTCTATGTGTGAGAAGAGAGAAATTAGAATAACGTAAAGTAACTAATCGAGATTTTAAACAGTTAAGTTTCTAATTATCTTATTAATATATTTCTGCTTCCTCCCCCTTTTGCTTGTCTTTAAGAATCAAAAACATGAATTCCCCGAGGAATAAACAGTCTTGTGTATCGATCATTGGTATTAATTATGTACGCTACGTAAGGAAAAGTAAACGGGGATATCAAAAGTGAGGCGTGTCACGACGCTAGAAACGATCGGAGGAGCGATAGGAAAACTAGGTAGTCGTTTAGAGTGCCAGGAAGGAAAAGAAAGAGAGAAAGAGATGAAATGCGAAAGAGAATGCGTCGATTTTTTGCGAGTGAGAGTGCGAGAAAGATTTTCGTCGATTAAGCTCCGTAAAATAATAAGAACGCCGATTGCATCGCGGCGACTCGAGCGAATATCGGAAGTACTCGTTAATATTTGCGACGAGGGACGATCTAATTCGTTCGGGTTGGCGGATAGCGTTAAGAATTATGATTACTATCGTACGAGAAATAGAAGAGAGATATCGGATGCGGCTGGGGGAAAAAAAGCGGAGGTTTCGTGCTGAGGCGACTTAAGGCGTTCGAGAGCTCGAATCGGGAATTCGGAACTTGGAGGCAATCGCCAATATTACACGGGGCGTCCTATGACCCAGGGCGTTCCTTGGAATCGATATTTTCTCGAGGGAAGTTTCAGAGTGAAAGGCTCCCGAGTTATTAGCGATTGAAAATAAGATGCTTTTCGCAAAGTAAGCCTCGGAAGGCGAATAAAGGGGCAGAAGCATGTTCTGCGATTAGTTTAATTTAACGTGTAACATTTTATCATTAGACATTAGAAAATTATGGAGAAGTACGAAAATTGAACTCTCCCGATATTTTGTCTAAACGAAAAATGGATCCTAAATTGGCCAAGAAAACTGTGATTAAAAGGACACTCGATATTTCGGCGACACCCTGTATTGTAGGACTCCTTTCGAGAGAAACATACGTGAAGTGATATATTCGGCTCTTATCTGCTATTTCTATCGATTGATACTTTGCCACGCATAATTATTCTGAGAGAAGAAAACGACTGGTCATTGTACGCGAAAATGTGCGGGCCACACACTTTGATTCGAAATCACGTTTGCGCGATCAGAGTGAACACGAAATTTTTGTTACTTTTGCAGAATCAAGGAATCTCGTATGTCTGATGGAATTTCGCTTATCGTGAAAGTGCATGCCGCGACAATAAAAATAAAATGATTGAGAAATAATTTTTATTCAGCAATTATTTAAGACCTTATTCAAGTAAAATTTTTATCAATGCAAAATATGAGGGTATTACATTTCTCTGTTATTCTTTCTTTATCGATCATAAACACTTTTTAGTTACACGTGTATACACTAAGAATGACATAATGAAATAAATCGGAGAGCGATACACCCGAGTTGTCGCGGCGCATTAATAGCGAACAATAGCGAGATTACCTTAGTCGGGCAAAAGCGAGCGAGAGAGTGGGAGTGTGAGAAAATGCGTTAGATAGAGATACGTAAAAGAGCGAAGTGTCTTAGAGCTAATGGAATTCCTCTGCGCGAATGCACGGAACGCGCTAACACAAGCAGCCACCTCCGAACGAGAAGTCTTCAATACCATTTGCATATTGCTTTATTGTTACATGAACATTATAACGATATATTACATAAAAAAAAGGATGGAATATTACAGGTACAGCGGTACGCATACGATTGAAGAGCGTGAGTTCCACGACGCGATGGCGACGATCGCGCGGACAAGTTTCCGCTGTAGCTTGCGAGGATTTTGTCATTTCGCGCTCGGGATTTTCGAGAACGCGTTTCCACCATCTCCGGCCTGAAGCTCTTTTTCCACGTGATGCAGTTGCGCGTGTAAATTTTGACCCGACTAGAAGTCGACGGTACCGCAGAGAAAGGCACGATAAAAATTTTGTACCATCTGCCCATTCAGCCCACTAAATTAACAAATTTTCCAGGCCAGTGAGATGTATTTTACTTTTTTTTTGTGGTGGAAATAAAATATCTTTTTTCGCTTACTACGATAATTCTGGAGAAAGCTTGAGAATTATCGACTGGGGTTGGATAGTAAATCTGACCTGCGCTAATTATGTCCGACCCGAAAGACTCTTCCGCGCGATCAGAACATACTCGAGACGTCCTGGAACACATACATACTTTAGATACTACGCGTTACGTTTTTGTATTTACGAAGAAAAATCTACGAGATGGGAGACGGACTTGCTTTTCCCTCTTTTCTACTACTTTGTATATTACCAAATAATCGTTAATTAGAAAAGTTATTGTAACTAGCGTTTCGTTATTTTAATCAACAAGATTTTATTAAGCGGAATATGTAACGACGGCGAGCGATCGCTTAACCGTCGTTATCGTAACGATGCGGCCTGATTTACACGTTTCTGTTGTTGCTTTACATGGTTACACCATTTAATTCGCGTGTGTTTGTCAACGAGTGGGAGATCGACGTTTATGACCGATTCTTCCTCCGCCTCATTTACCCTCGCCTATAAGAGAACCTTAGCATTCGATTCGTGTTGCGTAAATAATATTTTTCATAGCTTGAAAAGTCTGCCAGCATTTATTCGACTGATTATAGGTACACGAAGCTACGTTAACAAGGCAAATTTAATAAACGTGATCTCCCGCGGACAATTCTCCCTCTTTAAGGTCTGTGAATCAAGTGGCATCGTTCCTGAATATCTCTCTCATTATACGATAAAGTATAATAAACCTCGCAAATCTGTCGACGTTGGAAAGCAATCGACTGGTTCCTTAGAAGCCAGAGAGCCAAGAGATTGCGCCAAGAGAAGTACAAATCATAAAAAAAAGAGAAAATGGAAAAGAGAAAAAGATGGTAACTGCGAAAAAAAAATCAATCATTCGAAGATGAGATAATGTGACCAATACCGAAAAAGGTGTAATATTTGACTTTAGTTTCATCGCTTTTCATTCATTACCTTTGATTATATTATTGCTTGTAACATTCATTCGAGATACCTTGAATACAAAAAAAAAGTAATAAACCATGTTATCTGCTTGTTTCGTCCCTTGTATAAAACCCTACCTGTGATATACTAATAAAGCAAATTGGATTTCGATACGAGCTACTTTTGTGCGACAATATTCAATGATTGCGATTTATCTCGTTTACGATACGTCTACCGATAATTCATCGAGAAATTCATTATGAGCTTTTTCTATTCTCGCAAAACTAAAGAAAAAGGACTTCCTGCTCATAAGCTTAAAATATAAATTGATAGCAGAAAATTTATATATACTAGAAACATTATACTAATATGTTGATGAAAAAATATATATATAATATAATTTCTAAATATAAATTGTTAAAAGATTATAAAGAGATAGGTAATCTAGAAAAGGGCCCTTCATTATTTTGTAGGAAGAAATGTGAGCGACGCGGCAGGTTATTTCATTGTGATTTTTATTGAAACACTCTTTAGGGTACACAAGCTCTATCCTAGGTAAGCATTAAAGTAAGTATAAAAAAAACTGAACAACTGCTTATGGAATCACAAAGTGTGGATGTCTGCCCTTCTTACAATCATTAAACGTACTTTAACGTGCATACACGAAGGCACAACGATCCTCGACCCTTACGCGCTGAGTATTTCGCCGCGAGAACGATGTTGAAATGATATCGCTGAGCCGATCGTGTAGTTGTATCACAGATCTGCTCGCTTTAGTTGCATCCGCTGCCTCTTTACGCAAAGAAGAACGGCTAAAACGGTCAGGTCTTGCGCTATTCGAAGGCGATCGCTCGCATGGGAGATCTCCATTGACATCCAATGCCCCAGAGGAACTAGAAAAATAATTCTAGCTGCGCGCAAACGCGTGATATCGCTATTACAAGCCCCCCCTCCCCCGCCGTAGGGTTCTTTCGGCGCTCGTCGTCATGGCAAAATTTATACACTCTCCGAGAACATCAACGTACGAAATAAGCGTATTCGCTCGGTACACGCTTACAACACACAGAGTTCTGTCGTAAAGGGGACCGAGTGCCTTCTATACAAATTCATTACGCGATATAATATTCATAATGATAGAATCTATACTTCGTATTATAAATCTAAAAACTTATTGTACACTCGTAATATAGCTAGTTCATTGTAACGAATGTATCCTGATTATTCTCAGCTCGTAATTCTCCTTTTGAAGAAGGCCACTTGTTTCCGATTTTTCTTCCGAAAGAGCTTCCATTCTTACTGATAACTGAAAACTATTTGTCAGTGCTCTCGAGTAAACAATTTAATTATTATACTATGAGCATAATTACAATATCTCGGATAATTGTTGTAATTATTGCGCTTCTTCCGCCGTTGAATGCAGAATGGCATCGTCTCTGTAAGGCCAGTACAACGGCTATCCTCATACTCAGTTATAACAAGGCTCACCTATTCTATTGTTTGCTTAACGTGTATTAAATAATCACAAAAATGAGACCAAGGTCCGAACGCGTCCTTTGGTCGGGACCATCAACCGAGAGGCGGTCTCGCACCTGACTTTCAATGAGAGTTTGTTTGTTATCGTCCATGCGATCGCTGGCGATATTTGTCGATGGCTTCTCTAACATTGGAATGGAAGTAAGTGCAATATATAATTTAACATGTTTCGCCCAACATTAATTTGCTCCTAGCGCACAATATGAACATAGAAATCTAGAAAATTTAACATTATACGAAACATGGAACAACCAAGCGCTCGGATTGCAAACACTTTTCAAACCGTGCTGTTAATTCGATAGAATTTTTATACAAAAGCTCAAGTTTCTCTTGCCGTATTTCAGCAGCGAATAAAATACTTTCAGTCGTCCAATTCGTCTAATCTGATATATCAATTGATATCTTTTTCACATATTTAAAGATTGCCATCGGATATATTCCTTCATGTCGAGGCGATATACAAAGCATGGTAGAAATTTATTTATCTGATCGTAATGTTGAAGCGCCCGATGTACAGATTACGAGCATTCAGTTTATTCTCTCGAATTCAAGTTAGATGTACGATCACAAGTGCAGGTAGGCGGTATTGCATTTTCATAACGTCTACCAATTCTTCGACGATCGCGCGCTAAATGACGGCGATTCGCCATTAAGCTCGACGACGCGAAAGTGAAACGGTAGCGATAACTGTGATAAAGACACTTTGATAATGGAAATATGAAGTAACTTACGCTCAAAATCTTAAACAGTAAAGTAGAGTATAAAGTATGACTTAAGTACAACCATAAAAACTTGGTCATTATTATGGCATTCGTATCCTTAACTACGCGGCTCGCCAGACCGCATCCCTACTGACGGCGCGTCTCTTTATAAAAAGAATCTACTACTCGCGTACGAGGCGATGTCGTCATTTACCCATACGCAAATCGTGTTAGCTTTTCGGACAACGCGCGATTACACATGCGGCATGTAGATTCGACTTTCCTCTTCGCGACTTTCCGATTCCATCTTCCATCGATGGCAAAGAGTAACGGAGGTATGGTCACGTGACAAATCAAGGCCTCTTTATCTTTTGTGTATACGGCGTACGTATTAGAGATTGGAAAATATCGGCATTAATGTAAAAAAGATTTTATCATAACAGCATGGATTTTATATCGATAAACTCCGTGGTATTCGTCAATTCATCAAAAAAAATTGACTCGTACTTTTAATACGTTCGGAATTTCTCGTTTGAAGTTTAATTTTTTTTACATATTTAATAGTTGAAAAAGAAATTCGCTTTGCCAGGAAAATGGTACGTTCTAAGTACTGTCAACATTTGTCCATGTCTAACTAAAAATTGAAGAATCCTTTTCCGCACGTAACGTTAAGATAAAGCGAAACGTGCAAAACAATATTTATAAGCGATATATATTTTTATCTTGGAATAATTTTAATTAACTTGTTAAATCTAAATTTTTCAGGCAGGAAAAAATATTTGTGCGGCCATTATGCATATTCCTGAAGGATTTATGAACGGGTCTGTTCGATATGGAGCAGATTATGTGCGTTATACGTACCGGAAGATCGACCATTGTTACTTGGGATCTTACAAAGTGTCGGCCTCCACTATTTCGCTTGGTCGCGTTTCGATACCGATCTCGATACTCTTTATAACACGGCGTCGCCTTTCTCTACGAGAGCATTCTAGTAATTTGCTTCTCTTTTCGTGACCTGAACATATCCTCTTCCGCTGCGTCGCTATTTTTGATTATTCCACTTATCGTTAATCGACGATCACAGGAAGTACGCCGCGTTGATCAGGCTTTTGGGTCTGTTACACGTGTCGTGTATCTGTGCGAGTAGCATGCTTGTGTGTATGTGTGTACGTGTATAGCGTGTGTATATGCAGTCGTGTCGGACGAGTTTGAATGGCTTTCGCAGCTGCGATATATTAATGCTGAAAGAATGGCGGAATCGCTGGCAGAAATGCATCCCGTCCTTCTATTCTTCTCCCTTGAGCCCCTGTTGCGAATTTTGATTAGTTGAACGAACGACGCCGGAGATCCACGGCTCTTCATCTGAACCGCTCTTTGCCTTCTTCAGCCCTTCGTCGGTCGAATCTGCGAGCAGAATTAAAACAACCGCACATTATACACATTATACACTATGCACAGTATACACAGTATACACTTGAAATATAAATTAACGTAAGTAGAGAAATTAATGCGAAATATTTATAGTGGTAGAGTAAGATTTATTTTAAATATAAAGTCATGTTTTGATCCATTTCTTTTGGAACGCATCATGCAATAATTTTATATTAATTCAATTATTTATTAAGCGATTAATGATGAAAGACGGAGATTTGTGGAACGTAACAAAGCAAACGGTAGTAAAAGTGAAATGGCTTACATAGCCGAAAATTCATTAATCAAACAACAGTCTTTGTCAAGTTAATAATTCAATGTTTATAACTTTATGTTAATAAGAAGTCTTTTAGGTATATTTAAATACATTTTGGCGTATGAGATGCTGCTACGCATTTACTCACTTTATAAAGAATTCTGGCAAGGAGTAACATTTTATTTTTTAATACTTTAATTATGTCACATGTCTCTTGAAATTGTTTTAAAAATCTTGTTTCAAATTATAGATTTTACAGGAATAATCACTTCACTTCTAAATATAGTCTCAGCTGACTTTTAAAAATGTGACTACTGAATCGTCCGGATACTAAGATGTGAAATTTCACTTCAAGTATCTCGCCTAAGATTCACTTTTAAGGTGAGATTCAAGTTACAATTATAAACCGATCTAATAAAAATCTCCAACTTTCAAAATCAAATAACAAAATGCCTTTACCAAAGGTTGTGCAAAAGGTTGTACTTTATATTCCAAAGCAGCGTATTAATTTTTTATAATTAAAACGCAGCAAGATAACTTAATTCCACATCACTCATGCATGATTAGCCATTGACCGATAATTAAGCTGTTCTGGGAAAGTGCACTGAGCATATTACACGCGAATTTGGCTCAGCGCGGCAATTACACGCTTCCCGATAAAATTAGCGGCCTAATTGGGAAAGTAGCGTGATTGCTCACTGTTAAACAACCAGCGAGGCCGAGGGTATTCTATGTTTAGGCCTCGACCGGATACCCCGACGCGTACCAATAATTTGACGTAATTTAATAAACGCGACCCTGCTCTCTCGTCTGCGCGCGCGGGGTCGTGCGACTGTTATTACCGACAGTTTGATCGTATCTCAGTAGTGCGTAATGATGATGCACCTAGTCACTGGCATATAGTAGCGGCTCGATCATCGGTCATGCAAATTGGCGCTACAGAATGCGGCGGATCCCCCTTGCCCGATTTCCCCCGCCTGATGCATCCCAACGCATACCGGTTTAGAAAACAGTATATCGATATTACGCTTACGATCGTTATATTCGTACACCCGTCATTTATTGTACTCGTTAGGTTACTTCTTCGATTCCCCCGATGTTAAATCCATAATGTTCAGAGAGAGAGAAAGAGACAATCACTCACATTAAACAAAAATTTGTTAAAAAGATTTTGCTGCCATAGCTATACATTTCTAAACCACAGAAAACCGTTTGCTGTCGCACCTAATACAATAGGCACAGTAGCAAAATAGTAGCTGTCTATATTTTACAACTGAAATTTAGTTACCACGTGCAGTTTTTAGCTACGGCAGCCACGTATTTCTTTCCATGCTCCCAAGGCTGAAAATCTATTACATGGCGTTGAGTATACAATATATCGACGGATCTCTTTCGCAAGATCGTATCTCGATTTTACGCAATTTTCGGTTTTTGTGCTTCAATTCTAGTCCAGAATGACCGTTTAAGCACAAAAACCAGAAATTGTGTAAAATCGAGATACAACCTTGCGAAAGGGATCAGTCGATGTGTAGATTGAATTTGTCCCGTCAAGATGATACGAAATAACGACGTACCACAGTCATTTTTAATGACAGTATAGATAATGATAGTAGGAAATTAATTAATTTCGTATCATAATATTCGTCAATACAGGAAACGAATTGTTGTATCAGAGCAAAGCCTTTACGTCCAAGCAATCCCCTCTCTTTCTCTCAGATTTATGTTCTCCTGTCGTTTGTTACGTTCAATGTAATACTTATATTTTCTAACTAGGTCGACGTTATAATATACGAATCGAGTATCATTCTAAATGCTTATTAGCCTCTCTTTTCGACGCAAAAGGGGGTCATAAATTCCTCCGAAACGTCGCAACATCTGAGACCGCAAGATATGATAATCATGGTCTCCTTTAAAGGCACACAAACGATGCTGCGCGTTTAAGAAAAAAATCTTCCAGTTAGTAGGTTAATGTCCTCGGGGTCCAACGGGCCGCGCGGACCGACGTTAAACAGCGGGACAACGAAATCGGTACTCTTTCATTACGGAATGAATTTCGTTCAATGTTACTGCCCAAGTATTTAAAGCACCGCCCTAAATCATCGAGACTTAATAATCGGTTTGAAAGCTCGTAATTTTTCGACCGCGGGCGAAAGAGGCCCAGAGTCGACGTTTGCGACGTGTCGGGAAGATGAAAAGATCGGAATGTATGATCCGAAAAAATGTGTAATGGCTTCTGGAAGTTCGATAATTGGGAAATAAAAATATTAGAACGTATCGCGTCTTTTCACGCGAAATTCATTAAATTAAATTCACTTATGAAATCTTCTGTTAAATTAAACCGACAAATAAAAAGCTGATGTACATACATGTCTCTATAATATCCGTAAGTTTAATGCCGGCAGTAAGAGAGATCTATTCGACAGTCAGATATTTCTTAAGAGTCATAGTAAAAAAATGGAATGAACAGAAATTATCCCCTTCATTTGAATTCTTTTGCAAGATGAATAATAATCTGGGATTCTGTTTCTACTTATGAGTTGCAGGAGGATGAACTCAGCGGGGGCACCGGATAAGAGTAGACCAGAGTCCGACGCGTCAGAAAAAGCACAACGAAAGGTACGCGGGCCCGTGTTCGTTTCGAGGCTGAGACTTTCGTCTCGGCTAGCAATTAAGCGCGCCGATAAATCCGCCGCGCGCGAGAGCGAGTGAAAATCCAGCGAGAGAGCCAGCCCGCCCCGTCGTGCAACGAGGTAGCGAGCGTTGTTTATCACTCTCCTCGCCACGTTGCAATTACGCGCGTCGCCGTAAAAGATTTCGCGCATACGCGTGATCGTAAAAAGCGGGGGAGTTTTCGCCAAGGTCCGCCTCTTCTGGCGGCGACGGTGGTGGCCGTCGATTTAATTCGATTTAATTTATAATTGGCCGCGGAGCTCGTTTGCAAGCGATCGGGTATCCCTTTGTCTTGTTCTTGGCGCGACTTGCGGTCGTCTCGCGGCGCCCGCAGACGGCATTTCGCCAATTTTTCTCAACCGAGGATCTGGCGAGCATGCATCGTCTGCGGTATCTGTACCCGGGATCGATTTGAGTAAAGATATAGCCTGGCTGCAAGAGATGCGAGGACTCGCATTGCCATCGCTACCAATGAAATACGATCGAATTGTTGTGCTTGATTTTTCGAATATTTTGCACGTATATTTCAACGCGAAACGCGTGCGGTATCTGTACGCACGTTTTCTCAGTGTGAGACCCGACCGATCTCCCGGAAACTATTTTGATTATTAAAGAACCGCTTCTTCATGTCGAGGCTTTAGCAAGCGCATATAATAAACGATCTTATTTTATTTCACGCGTTGAAATAAGCAGACAAAGTATCAACCCTCTAAAAGTCACTCAGTGGATTATCGCTGAAAACGATGAATAGTCACTGATTTGCAGTTATAAGCATACACCTGATAGTCACAGTAGTATACTTATACAGTACCGGCCAATATTATATCACCTTTCGATTTTTTGAGCATAACTAATTTTAAAGTGCTCGAATGAAAAATTCGAGAATCATGATGTACTTTGTCAACTTTCATTACCCTTCGTGTGCAAGATGTGCCTGGTTATCGGGTGTCTACTGTAAAATTTTGAGCACATTCGGTGCACTTTGACGAAAGTTATTCTCAGAAAACCTAAAGGTGATATACTTTTGGCCGGTACTGTAGCTGTAAATCAGTGACTATTCGCCGTTTTCAGTGATAATTCGCCGATTCATTTTTAGAGAGAACGTGCACAAGAATAGCTTGGCGTTTCGAACATTAAATGTTGTATTGGCTCCAGAGATAATTCCTGAAGGGATCCGACTGTTGCATGTCTTACGGCGAATCCAATTATATTTTTGCCAAGATGACAATGATTAATTGCGCTGAAACGTCTCTCACAGCTGATTATAAAGGTCACCTAGTGAAAGCGCGCGATAATTAATATCGATCGATTACGGGATATCGTTTCGTTAACGATTAACCCGCGCTACGCGTTAAAATTCTCACTGGGGTCGCGCAATATTGGGATCACGATGATGCAAGCGGGGCATGCAACTCGACACCGACATCGCGGCTGCACAGAACTTTCGTTCGCCGATCTTCTGGAGCGAGACGACTTCCATGTAGTGAGATGGATAATCGTGCAGAAACTACGGTCTTCAACTGTGTCTCGTCTTTCCTCACTTGGCCAATCTTCTTGAACGAATAAGAGGAGGGCGGTCCGATCTCACATTTAAATCAGCGTGAAATTTAATTAAATTTCTATTAATCAAGATTATACATTTCTGAAATCTCGTATCACGATTACGTTGCCTGCGCGAGGAAAATGATCGACGTTCTTAAGCATCGTCCGCCTTCGTTTGTACGGAAAGCGAGTTTCTTCGCACGAAATTGTCGTACGGAGCTCCAAGGCGGGCACGTAATCCCCGTTGCGGATATGTCGTCTATTTGCATCACAACGCTGCGGCGAAGGTCGCGGTTAATCGACCGGCGGCGGTTATGCTACTCGCGGCTGGCGCGCACGGCCGCAGCAGACGGGAAAGCTAACGACTGCAATAATTGCAGCCTACCATTTCCGTTTCGAACGAAAGCTCTCTGAGGAGGAGCGTGCACTTCGCCACGCTCGACTTGCGAGCGGCCGCGTCGGGAGCTTGGAAACCCAGTGAACTCATTGTGCACGGCGATTCGAGTCCAATCCACGAGAAATCGCGAACGCGCTGCGCGATGGGTGTGTGTTCGCGGACCAAATTCAGAACCCGATTTTTTAAAACAATAGAGGATGCGACGCGTACGCAAAGCGCCTACTTGCACTACGTTTCGTCGCCAACGTCGTAACGCAAAAATGTTTTTAAACGGTGAATTCACGTGTTCAATTTAAATTGTTAAGCTACATGCATCGTGCTCGGGCCTAAACCTTGGCGTTCTCGTTTCTTATTTGAGTTGTATCACAATGATTCCGATTTAACTGTATTTTCGGATGTTTTTAGTTGAACGCCATCCCGAGTCGAAATTTTAGTACTATTTTGACACTTTTAAGGATAATTTACACCTACTTAGCTGATCTATACACCTACATAGGCCAGCAATAACTTAATTTGATGACATTCTATTTTTTACTCCTCCCTTGAATCTTTAATTCTAAAAATTTACTTTAGCTCCTACTTGAAGGGACCTTTAATGTTAAATTGGCAAAAGTAGAAATTTCCGACACTATCAGTTTTAAAGTAGGAGTAAATTTTGTACTTGCAGTTCGACCTCTTTTACTGTCTTAGGTCCAACTGTATAATAGAATTAAAGGTTCAACATAGGGCCAAAATTTCGACTCGGGATAGCATTTATTTCTAAGCAGGACAAAACTACAGCCTAAATCCTTTGATTTTTACTTTTAATTTCAAGAGTCCAGTCACAGTTAATTATATATTTTAATTGCAATTAGTAGTAATTTTTCTCCGATCGATACAACAATTTTCATCTTCCAGGATAAGATCCTTTCGCAAGTGCGTAAGAAAGAAAGGAGGCTTTTCCGTACGTTCCTTTCAGGAATCTACGTATGCAATATGAATGATAGTGCCCGTATCGATACAGCTAACGATAAGATTATCCCATACGCGTATAAAGAGACGAGCGTTTTCGAGTCGGCGTCTGACGATCGCCCCATCGGAAAGGGATTTACCGTTCGCCGGGAGGATAATCGCGGCAGGGAACGAAGCACGTTAGGGATAATGTGCTTGTGTTGCGCGAGGCCACGGCAAAAACGCGGAAAAATCCGTTATGGATAAGAAGCGGGCTCAACAAGCCTAGATTAATATGAGGAAGAAGCGTGTTCCTGTCTCGGGCGTCGAACGTCAGCGAAAGGCTCGAGCGCGTCGTCGGATACGGTTCGCAGCTGACAACGAGTTTCAGCGAGACGCAAGTCGGCAATCTCCCGGCGAGGCCGCGCGAGTCTAAAGCCCTGAGCGACGGGCTACCAATTTTATCCGAACGCTTCTGTCGGAAGCGTTCGCGCTCGGATCGCTCGTAGCCGATGGAAGCTCGTTGTTACGCGTGAAATATAGACGGGGAGCAATTTGAGGGCTCGACAAGCGTCGATTGAAATCACCGTGGCTTCCGAGAGTTCCACTTTCGGCCGCGTGTGTGCGTGCGTTTCGTTCCGAATTCCACAAATCGATACATCTTAAAAGAATTATAACAGAAAATAGAGCTATGCGAGCTTCAATTATATTGTATAATTGTTTAGACACACAGTATCGGTCAAAATTGTATCACCTCTCGATAGTTTGAGCACAAGTAGTTTTAAAGTGCACGAAAAATTGGAAAATCATGGTGCATTATGTCAAATTTCATTATCCTTCATGTCTTCTTCGTTAATGCCTGGATCTGCACTTTTATCATAATTTTTCTCATCTATACAAATCGCCGAGTGTCAGGCTGTATGTACCCAGAGAACATGCATGTCTAAGAGACAACTTTAAGACGTCTATTAGACATCTTATGTCTAATTAGCACTGCCACAGACTTCTACAGAAGCTGTGTGAACTACAGCCTGAAACTCATCGATGTATAGATGGGAATAAAGATGAAAATATGAGTCCTGGTAAAATTGAGGTCCAGGCATTAATGAATAAGACTGCACAAGATGCACCTGTTATCAGGTGTCTACTGTAAAATTTTGACGCACATTCGACGCACTTTGACGAAATAAGTTACGCTCAAAAAATCGAAGAGCGATATAATTTTGGCCGGTACTGTATATTCATCACGCGTATACAGTTGAGATAAGAATTATAATATACTACACGTTAATGCATTCCATTTAATTGCCTTATCGCTCTCGTGTCAAGTGTACACGCTGCGATAAACGTGCATGTTAAACGGCACGGCTAAACCTACGTATGCGATTTTCAAGCCCGACGCGAAATCTGTATCTCTGATTTACGTATCGCGCGTATCTCGCGGAAATGCCGCTGCGGCGAAGAAACATTTCCGCGGCTCGGCGCGCGCGAAAAAGTAGCCGCCGGAGAAAGTAGCCTAGAGCTTCGCGATCGCGAGGCTAGGCCGGTCGATTATCGATCGCGGCGTATCATTAATTGTTTGCAACGTGGAACAATACCCCGGCGCCTTATCATCCGGCCTTATCGGACGTTCGGACGATTAATCGATGCTTTTGATCGATCGGTATTTTCCGTGGCGGCGGAGCGCCCGCGAACCGCCAATTAATCGATCGGCCGATTAACCACCCTCGAGCTTTCCGTGTACCGCGGCTCCAGGATTATTCCGGCTGTTATCCGGCATTCGATTGTACTGTTCCCGAATCGTTCCGATCCATCGCTCATCGTGCCGTTGCCTTCAGGCTAACCGCCGCACGGCGGACCCCGGCTCGTTTCTGTCCTACGGGTTTTGCTGCGCCGCTGCGCCGAGAGGAGAGCAAGGCTTAAACCGTTCTTTTCGTCGTTACATCGTCGAACGAGCCGCCGTAACGTCGCGCCGCGGATATCGTACGCGAGCGCGATTACGTTTATTGAACACGGGCGCGGCGCGGCCGTTGATCGGCGTCGGCAGAATCGTGCCGGGAGTGGATGGACCGCCTCGCGATAAAGCAATCGGCGGATTTTCACGAGGGACACGTCCAGCATTCGTTGTACTTTTAACAATTAAGTCGATAGCAGTCTTGATTATTTTCGACGCGCGCCACAGTTGTTCCCTTCGATAAAAATCATACACGTTTATCGAACACGAAAGCGCGACGCGACTGTTGATCGGCATCTGGGGAACAGAGTCGGGAGCGGATGGTCCGCCTCGCAACAGAGCGATTGACAGATTTTCACGAGGGACACGCGTCCAGTATTCGTTGTACTTTTAACAATTAAGGGCCAGTTTCACAAACATCGGTTAACTGTTAACTAGAGTTCAGTCGACTCCCTATCTTTTTCCATCTTATTATTTAAGAAGAGACGGAGGATCAATTAACCTTCGGTTAGCAGTTAATCGATGTTTGTAAAACTGGCCCTAAGTCAACGGCAAAGTCTTGCTTATTCACGACGCGCGCCGCAGTTGTTCCCTTTGATAAAATCATACGTACACGTGATAGTCTCGGAACAAACGTCGCGCATTTTTATCGAACCGCATCACTTGGCTCGCGACGTTTGTTCTTCATCTTAACGATGCCATTAGCTTCGCAGGAGCCTGGAGAAGAGGGCAATATCGAGCGATTGCCCGTACAAGTCCGCGGTAGTGCGCTTTTAAAGGCATGTAACGCATACTTTCGTCGTTTGCGTATAAAGTGGTAAAAAGGGCGTTCGAAACGGGTGCGCGCGGAAAACAACGGCACTCCCATCGCAGCGTGTCCTCCTACGTCAAGCACGTTATAGAGCCATTCGAAAGTACGTAACAAACCATAATTACATGCGGGGCGATCCATTACGATTTTTGTCGCGCCGCGGCAATACACCACCCGTAATGGTGTTTGCCTGGGCTCTCGGGCATTACGCGGCCGGACAGAAATCGTTATTGCGGCGGTTAATTGCCACGACGAGTGTGCAGAAAGTAACGATCGCAGGACCGGTATCGCGATTACTTGGCTACGAAGTACATCTTTCCTCTCCCCTGCCCCTTTCTCAGCGCATATAAAGTTTAGCTCGACGGAGCGAGCTACGACGAAATTATTCGGAGACCCACGTACGGGGATCTTCAGGCCTGAGATCGCCGTCTATAATCGATACACCCGCACGTATCACGGAAATAAATAACACAAGGGCCATCTCTCATAGGGCCTCATCGTTGCGCCGTCGAGAGCGCAACGCGCGCGCAGAACGAGCGAGCGATGTGCAACGCGAGGCACGCTTACGTCTCACGGAAGACGGACGGACGCGGCGCGGATCGTTTTCCCAGGCGTGCACTCCCGTTATCGTTATCCTCTCTCACGTTCGGACAGATCGTGGAACGCCGATCGCCGGTTAAATCGACGATGCAAAATACCGCGAGTCGCCTGTCGAGAGAGCCAATTGTGCCCGCCGAGCCCGGCCGCGCGCCGTCGAGAGTTAAATGTTAAAGCGCGGACTCGTTCGGTTCGCAGAGGAAATGGAGTACCGGTGACGCTCGAGTCGTCGCATTGGCAATTTAGTGGCTGGCATTATGCCTCTACTATTCGTATCTTAATTCGCTATTGAAGACATTAAAGAGATTTCTACGTTTCAAGACATTATGTACGAGAAAGAGAGAGAGAGAATAGCCTATTTGTAGTCTTACCTACTAAGCACTATCTAAAATTCCAAGAATTTCCCAAAATTTTCAAGAATTCTAAAGATTCAAAATTCCAAGAAAATCTGGGATATTAAAAATCACTAGACTATAATTGAAGGGGCAAGTAAATAAAGGAGTTAAGGGGCATTAAAAAAATGTTGATATTTTGCTATAGAAAAAGATATTATGTGCTACTCAGTTTGAGATAGTAATGTCGATATATCCCAAGATATTCATATGATAAAAGGATTACGTGCTATGATCTTGGGAAAGTGTTTCGGATAGAAGAGCTGTTTTTCTCATTAATTAATTTTTGTTACGAAGCACCTTTACCCAGTTGCCCCTCCAATTATAAAGATATAAAATACAGACGATAAATAATATGGCATCAGTAATTAAATGCGTGCATGCGCGCGCGCATATATGTACATATCATTTTTATTATTAAAAATATATTTTATTTGTTTTATTATTATATCCTATAAGAGCATGGAGTATAAATTCTTATGCCTTAGATCTTTATATCTTCCTAATCTCATAAATTTTTTTACGTATTTTTTTAATTTCTATCTCCATACATTGCTTTACGTACGCATACAAATCTTATTACACCTCTTTGCAAAAATTCTTTTGGCAACTTTCATTACGAGTAACGTAGGAGTAAATAAAAATGAAACTGGAGCATAGATTGTCCAATGACATTCTCTTCCGTCTTTTCGACGCGAAAGCGTACGTTTGTTAAGTTCGTCGAACCAGATGATCGACCTCTTCTTTTTTCCTCCGCGCTAAAGAAACGTGCTCGCCGCTAACGGTGTTGCTTGTCTCTCCTTTTTTTCTTCTCTCTTACTATTTCTCGCTCTTTCTTTCTCATGTTGCTGTCGATGTGCGTTTGCCTTCCATTCGCCTTCCGCGCGTGTAACTGTAGCATCGCATTATGTCGAAGTGAAGGATACTATCCGTATTCGTTCGGCCGACCGGATGTAAGAATAAGCCTTGTAGACGTGCATATCAACTTTTTAAGCGTTTCGAGAGGTTCCATTAACATATATGTATGTAGAGAAAAAAAAAATTCCTTTCAAGCAATACAATTTATAGTATTCATCATTATGTCTAAATGCTACAATTATCTCTTTCACCCATGTTTACTTATATACGAGTAGTGTAATTAATACAGATTTAATAAAAAATATAATAAAACATTCCAGTCTTTAATTTCTAAGAGCAGAGAGAGAGAGAGAGAGAGAGAGAGAGAGAGAGAGAGAGAGTGCATAAAATTATATAAAAATTACAATTATACAAAAAATTAATGATTATAGAAAGATGTGTAGTAAAAACGATCCGAATAAATAGACTTAAATAGCCGTAACTCGATTGTGAAATAAATAACGCGAAAAGAATTAAATGTGAGAGCGTAAATGATGGGATTTCTAAATGCTTTCATTATGAAATTTACAGTAAACGGCGCCGAGGCTGGTAAAACGTTACGCGATGCAAACAGCCGATTCGATCTCACAAGCAGTGGAGTAGTAACGCTTACTGCTACGCTTACTCGTCTGGAAAACTTTCTAATAACCTAGTGACATTCTGACCGCCAGGAAGGATTCGCTTGGATCAGAATTGCCGTCTGCGAAGCGTGCAGGACTTTTACGGATTTCTACGATCAATAAGAGTTTCTTTCCACACTTCCGTCTTTCGTAAAGATCTTTCAAATACACATATCTGTGTTATGGCGTGGCCACACGATTATGATTAATACGCATGGATAATGTGAAGGTTGCAACTTTTGAAACACTGTCACTAGAAACCTGGAAATAACCGACATTTTGTGAAACTTGTTCTGTTAATTTTACCGTACTAACTCTATCGCATGTATTTTTTCTTTTAATTGCAAGAACTGAATTTATAATTAAAACATATATAATATTTGTAAATTTCTTTAATCACGCTATTGTTGTTACTAACATTATTAATGCGGAAACACACTTGCTCACTGACCTGATTTTTCAAATTAACAAATTATAAAGGAATGAAAGCACCCGTATGAAATGCTAATAAGCCTGTCGTTAACAAGAGCGAATACAGAAAGCGAGCACCGCTCGCGAACGAAACTAATTTTACGCCGACGATGCGTCGTAAAGCGGTAATGGAGAAGTAACGCCTTGCGCTTGGCCTGCTTGCTGGCCTGGAAAATTTTCCAGTAACCCAGTGATACTTAACTCGAGATAGATTATTGTCGTCCAAGTGCTGCTGCAGTGCAGTTTGCAAAGCATTATCTTACATAACCATATTTCGGTACCTGCCTTAGGGTTTTAATAATTAGCATCTCTCAGTTCCGACCGCGATGACTTTATGATATAGGAAATATTTCGACGTAACGATTTCAATGCAAAGATGCAATGTAAAAAAATCTTGGGCTGCTAAAGCATACGCGTATAACACGTCTACCAGGTTTCATAATATTTCTGGAGCTGTGCTACGAAGAGCGACGTATCGGCACTTGATGCGCTCGCGAGCGAAAACGCGCGAGGCGCATCTGGCTATCTTCTCGATAGTTCATAGACACCGGCGAGAGATCACGCGAATCGTGAATCGACGCGAACGAGCGGGCTGCGCGAGCGAGGGGCGCGGAGGGGAAAGGTAGCCGTCGATATATTAGTTATGCCGGAGGCGAGAGGTGAGACGGAGAAACGGAGGCGAAGGCGAATTCTCTCCACTGCCAAGGCGGCGTAAGGCGTGGTTTGTCCCTTTACTTTGCCTTTGCTTGCCTTTTCTTGACTCGGCACTCGCTCGCTCGATCACGTTGGCCCGACAAAGCGCACGCGTGCGTTTCTGTGCGTACGCACACCTTCACTGCGTTTGTACGGATGAATATGCCTGCACGTACGTACGTACGTCCGTACGTTACGGCGTATACCTTGAAGAGGCGGGCAATGCTTTTACAGACTTTGTCATACGCTTCGAGAAACGATGCGCAGAAGATTCACATAAATATATACTCAGGAGCGTGTGCGCATCTTCTTTAAACTTTTAAATTCCTTTGGAAAGATATAATTTTTCAAAGGTACATTTTTACGTGTCTATATTGGATGTAAATCGCGTACCGTTGCACCCCCGTATTAATAATATACATATAAAAAGTTGAAAAACAGTTAGGGGCCTGGAGAGTGAACGCTTAAATAATTGGAATATCTACCTTCACAATAGGTCCGTGTGCCGTAAGAATACAGCTTGCGTATGTGTCACATAGATACTTAGACGTATGTCTCGTATGCTGCATACGTTTGCATATGTGAGCGTACGACTGGTTCACCTCCGCGCGGCTGGCAACAACTAATGAGCAGCTGTCGGCAAGAGGCCCGGCGACAATAACCCGTGCATTTTATATGTTTCTCTCTGTACTTATACGCGTCAATAGGTCCTCCTCCAGCGAGGTTCTTGTAAAGCCTCGCTGCTGCGCGAACGACGAATGATTGATAAGCCCGTCGAATCGCCGGTACACGCGCCAACGTGTCCGATTGGAAGACACGTCGGCATTTATTAGCCCAGAAATTTTCCCTCGTCTAATATGCTGCTATTGCAACGGCGGAATAGAAACCAAATTCCAAGCTTTTATAAAAAAAAAATGCTGCACCAGCGAGATAAATTTTTTCCAATTGCAGATTTCATCGCGCGATGGTTAACAAGAGTCAGAAATGTTAAAAATTGTATAAAATATAAAACGTAAGCTCTTTTATAAATAACGTTAGCATGTAAAGTTCTTTTAATCTCTTTCAAGCCATTTTACTTTGTCAAAAGTTCTCAAAAGTTAGCCGGTGAGAAAACTCTCAATCGCACGACGAAGTTCACCTGGCACTTATTTTTAAAAGAGTTTATGTTTCAAATTTAGCGGTTCTCGACATTTCTAAGATTCTCTTTACAACGTTCTTAATGCGATAAACTGCCTAACTGTTCGAGTTGTCGTAATTAAAGAGATTTATCTCGAGAGACGAGAACTAGCTCCGTCAGGGAAGCGCATGTACAGTTTCAGTTATTACGAAATGCTTCAAGGTCCGAAGGGCCGCTACCGGTTGCACCAACGACGAATCACCACACGCGCACCGAGGTATTCCAGCAACGCATGCACGAGTCTCTCGACTGGCGCGTACGCATTCCATGAAGTAACGGCATCATCCGCGTTCGAATTCTTCTTGCACCTCGAGGATCGTCAAGCGCGGGTGGACAATTGGGTGGCTTTTGTTACAATTTACATGCTCACTCTCGCTTGTGTTTTCGAGCGCTTATATTAAAGAAACATACGGCGATTAAAGAGCGAACGTTCAGCCGGAATGCAAACAATTTTTAGAAACAAGATTATCGCCTCTGGAAAATTACAGTTCGCTTTAGCGGCCTTTTATCGAATTGGATCATCGATAAGTAAGATTTGCAGAAGAATTAATTAAAAAAAGTGTTAGAAACGTTCGAACGTTTGCTAGAACGTAAAATATTTTTTAATACAATTCTTGCGATACTTGTTTCAAATATGTAAAATAATTGCATACAATTTTATGTAACTTATTAAATGTTTGCGATAAAATACAGTGTGATACTCGTTCGAATCGACGATCGTGAATGGTCTGGAAGAGCGATGCTAATGCGCTCCGAGAGAAGAAACGAGGCAGGCAACGGGATAAGTAGTCTGGACAGCGTCCGTCGTAAAAGCGGATTTAAAAAAAGGAGGTGTCGAAAGAGGGATGCGACTGACGAGGAGAAAGGAAGGTCGGACGGCACGTCGGAGGGGCGTATCCGTTTGCGAAAGGGCAGTAATTGACGTTACTTAAGGGAACAGTGTCGCGGACGAGGTCGTGCCGAAAAACCTTGAGGTCCGCCGTGCATCCGGTCGAGCGGCCTAATGAGATCGAAGTTCGCGACGATCATCTCGTCACGGGCGCGTCTCGCCGACGAACACTGCCGGTCACGTTCGGTAAATCATACGCGGACGCAATGGGCCTCCAAACGCTACGAGATAATAAATTACCACTCGCCTGTCGATCAGTTTTTATGACGGGCTGGACTACAGTTAGCATATAAATTGGACGAGTTTGTCAACGCGCAATTATCACAAATCGAGGACGAGGATTTTACGTTCACGCGTGTACCGTGTAACTAATGCGCGATTGTCGCGCGTGCGTTCCATTTGATAAATATAATTTTGAAAAAGGAAAAGGATCGTTTGCCAGTCGACTCTGAAATTGAAAATCTTCTCGCAGGACACGTGACTCTCTTACGGGCGAATTTATGAATTATAAATAGACTTTTGTTATTCATCCGCAATGCGATGCCAGTAGACACGCGCGTGTTAAGCTTAAGAAGCGTGCCCAGAAAAAGAAACGCACAACTGCGATTCCAGGAAACATTTTAGCTCGCGGACAGGCGAACATCGATGCTGCGGCGTTTCCATGCGAATAGCTCGATGCCCCGCATATCCGAGCGAAGTATATCGAAGCCGATCGCTCGCGTTTAAGCTCCTCGTTGGCGGTGTTTTACGAGTAAATCAGCGAGCGCACTAAGGTGAAGCGCGACTAAACTTTCCAACGGCGTCGACGCACGGAGGGATTCACCGGCGGCTCGCGGTGGCGGCTAAAGATTGCTCTAGTATGTAATAATACGGATGCACGGATTTACAGGAACGCGGCGTAGTAGGCCGGGCGGAGCGTGGCGTGAATTATTCATAGGGCCTCTCCCTCTCGAGGGTGTGATGAGGAAGCGGAAGGGCGTGAGTGAAATTTGTGGTCGCTAAAGCACGAATGCCGCCTCGAAACGCTTCGGATGAAATTCAAATGGCATTCGTGCGTATGATGCTTTAGAGAATGTGGAAGGTGGTCGCAGCCACGCGAGTTGTTCGCGTCGAACACTCTGTTACACGCTCGTTTACGCGGCCTTAAGCACCCCGAAGACGATTGTGCTTCATGCTCGAGCGAGACGCGCCGACGACACTCTAAATAAGGTAAAGAGCGACGAGATGCAAAAATTTAAAGCTCGTTGCTCCTTATTCCATTTGCTCGCACGGCAACATCCAGCGCTGTCGCGATATTTTAGTTACGAAAGAATCAATTTGAAATTGATACGCAGTTTTCATTTATCTATTAAGTAATAATTTGTAATCATGATTAAAGTATACGTGCAATTATGCCGTCATAGATTAATATACATAAATATGCAGTGCATTACGTTTTGCTTTAATTAAGAGTCAGTTCAAAATTAATATACAGCAACACAAGTTGACTAAAGTGTACTATGCTATTGACTAAAGTATACATATATACAAGTGTACTGTATATATATATACATGTATTAATAGGCACAGATATGTAATGCATTACGTTTTATCGGATACGCCAGAATCAATATTTGTTTAGCAAAGCTCCGAGCCGCTCATCGCGCGCATCTCAGGACGCCGGGCGAGCTCCGTCGTGACTTCGTCGACGCCACGGCGATTTATCGACGCTGATCGTCAGCTATCGAGGAACAGAAGTACTCGGTGTCCCGTTATGAGGAGGATATTACGTGCAAGGATGCCGGGGGCGTCGATTGACCGATTAGAATATCGATTAATATCACCGGGACGTTATCGAGGTTTCGCGAAAGCCACACCTGGCACACCGCGTAACGTAGTAAGCCTTACGTTACATAAACGTAAAATGAAAACGCGATACAACGAAATATATGTATATCAATTACCTGCCAAATGGAGAAAAAGCGAGGGGTCGATATAAATCACTTGAACACCCGCGAGAGAGAAAGAGGGAGATGAGGTAAACATCTACGCGGTTCCCGGGACCCACTACGCCCCCGAGGTCGCCGGGGTGCCTCCGTCGATATGAGCGAAGGGCCCCGGGTGAATCTGACGAACGTAGGGTCTTCGACCCGTTGGGCACCGCGGAGAGAAGTGCGCGGCCCTCTCGCACGGGCTCCGTGGCGTGCAGCCACTTTGCTACGACACAGCCATAAACATCTCTGAATGGAGACCACCCACCAGCCCGTGCGCTTCTTGGAACCGTCGTTGCGCGTTTCGCAACACCACCAAGGGCGTTCTCGTAGCGGCGTTGGTCTCGAGGTCGCTTTCCCTGACGGATTTTCGCGTCCCTCGCGCGCGAGAACGGAAAAACGCCGAGCATCGGCCGGAAGCGCGCATCATTCGGAGCGCCTGAGCGTAGGATCTGAGAAATAGTTGCTAATCCTCAACTGCTTGATTGACGCCCTAGAACGGCACGCTGGACATTTTCCACCCAGACCTTTTTTACGCAAATCAATTTTTTTAATCAGAAACGTATTCTTTAAAGCCCCAACGACAAATTTGTACGATTAAACAATTCAATTTTCATTATGGAGAAACCGACGACTTCTCAAAGTCGCTTGGAGTGGCATACGCCCAGCTCTTTAAAAGTCAATCAGTGAATTATCACAGAAAACCATGAACAGTCACTGATTTAAAGTTATAAGTATACCCGAGGGGGAAACCGCTGAGGGCATTGTGGTGTACAGATTTGCGGCATTACTGGGCATTACTAGGCATTACTAGGCATTAGTTATTAGGCCTTGCTGGGGCATTATAAAGATAAAATAAGATAAAATAAGATAATAAGATAAAGTAATGACCACTGGGCATTAGTGGACATTGGTGTACAAGATTTCGGTCAGTGGTTTCCTCCTCGAGTATACCACTGCGATTTTCAGTGGTATACTTATAACTGCCAATCAGTAACTATTCACTGTTTTCAGCGATACTTCACTGGTTGACTTTTAAAGAGAGCGTACCGTTAGCGGTCGGATTTCGATGTATGCCCCTCCAGGTCTAAGTCTTGACGAGCGTGAATATTTTGAGCCAATAATCACAGCCGGAATCCTAAGGTTAAACGGTAAAATAATATTTTGTAATTTTCTCACACGTGTAGTAAAATGAAGAAGTGGCGTCAATAAGGCCGGTATTAAGCGGCTCAATGGAGAATTGGTTGCTGGTATCGAACGCGCATACGGGATTGACGTGAGGCTGAATGCGTTGCGGAATGAATGGACAAATCCTGGCGGAATTACCTATAGGCCGCATTGTTACTATCGCGCCGATAATGCCCTTCGAGAGCCCTCTCATTGGCGGGAGAGTCATACAGAAGTGAGATCGATATCTTGTATAAGCTCCGCAAAGAATTATTAGCGTCATTACCTTTGTCATAAGATAGTTAATGGCCGGCTATCTTGATTGCGGCCACGGTCGTGACAGTTCGATCGTTTGTACGAAACGATTAGTCATTTTGTAACTTCCTGCGATATTAATCGCGACGTGGATCTATGCGCACGCGTCATCCGAGCCGCTCTTTACGAGGGCACGAAATGACGTGATACCCTTCCGCGGGGAAAAACCGTTCCGCAGCTGCGCCGAACGGCGCAAGTGCCGCTACCGACCGTGCTTTTCGCAAAAAGTCGTAAAATCTGGATCTGTACGGCCGGGTTGATTTATCGGCAGCGAACGAAACACGCGGCAGGAATGTCGATGCATGATCCAGCGGAATACGCGATGCCATACGGCGTATTTCCGCGCCGCGTAACAAGAAACGTTATGAAGTCATAATGTTTCATCGGGACTTAAGTACACATTAGTCGTATTATAAATGTAAGAAGTGGCTCATCGGTTCTTCTATCAGTTACCCTGATCGCGATTACATCAGCAATAAGATTACGCTCTTTAAACGTTTCTCGATATGCCAGTTCCATGCGGTGTAACTTTCTATTTTTGTCAGCTCGTTCAACAATCGAACACTCTGCTCTTTGAAAGACTCATTGGCGCGCGAAAAGATCTCTGGACTTTTCTGTTACCTCTACGCTCTAAAGTTTTCGAGTGAAAATGGAACCGGCCGCGGAGTGCAATATTTACTCCATCGCTCTACTTTCACCCCAAAAACTGTAGAGTAGACAATCGTCTTTAAAATCGCACAATTACGCTGTTATAGTCAAATGACTATTATACAATAATTAGAAAATAATTTAGAGATGGAGTTTACATCTAGCGACTCCACCAGCGACGAATCGCGGTAAGTTACGTTGATATTTCCGCGACGGATTTCGCTAATCAGCGGGCGCGAAAAACGTGAAACTTTTCGCTCGTCTACGACGTCCCGGAAAAACGCGCAACGACTGGCCGCGAGTTACAGGCCGGTGCAATCGCATCGCAAACACCGCGCGGTCCGATTTCACGGACGGTCGTAAAACACCAAGTCGGCCGATTCGTAGCGTACGCAGGCCTATCGTACGGCGAAGACGAGAGGAAGCGGCCGTTGTACGCTCCGTCCGGTTGCAGCTGCTTCTGGATCGGTGGCAGCCGCCCGCCTGCCTCCTCTTCTCGGCTCGCGCGATTTTATACGCGGCCGCATCCTCGACGAAAAACCGGTCGACGGAGATCACCAGCGCTCGCTCGCTCGTTCGCGAAGGTGTATCGAAAGACCACGGGGCGAATTGCCTTCTCCCGGTCCCGTAAACGAGCAAACGCGATCGCGCCGATCGAAGGTGAGAGTAGAAGAAGAGATTAGATCGTAAAGCGGGGCGAACGTTGTGCGTCCGTTGTGCATGTCCGATCGCGCCGCGAGAGAGTATTACTGCATGAGCAGCGCGGAGAGAGAACGTGGGCATCGCGAGAGAGTCCGGGGCTCGTTCCGCATCGATGTTCGATCGGGACGACCGCTGGATCCAGATGCATGCCGCGCCACGGCCGATTACGCAACGACAAGAGCGGGAAAAATCCCGCTTGAAATATGTAAGCTATGCCGCGCGCACGAAGACTTTGGATCTTCTCCATCGAATATCGCCGCGCGGCTTGAAATTTTTATTATCCGCCGGGAGCAGTAATACCGACAAGAGACTACGGGCGTTGTACACCGTCTCGTTTTCAGCGCGCAAATAAAACGATTGTCTTTCGTAAAGCGTACACAGAAAAGAAACAAGTGCCGAATCAACTCGTATATACTCAAATCAACGCATTCATTGTTTTGTATATAATCTTACATTCCAATAATATTACAGTCTTATTTAAATACTATCATTCCCTGGTAGAAATGCATCCAGTTTTTCTAGACACTGGTATTACTGCATTCTCATTAGTTCGAACAATACTGCATAGAAAATGGACAAGAACTCGATGGACTTTTATTTGTCAGTGCTGAAACACTTTTCCTGGTAAAAATATGTGTAGTTTGCTTAGACATTTGCCCATTGTCTAGTATTACTGCATTTTCATTAATTAAATACTATAATTGTCACTTCAAGACTGCATACAATTATTTTGACAATAAAATTATCTTAATTATTATAATCTTTGATTTGAAAATATTATTCTCTATCCAATATTGTTTCCTTTCCATTCAAGAAAATTATTCTTAAATAACAAGCATATATTTTTCTCGATTCAATTTTATAAATTTACAATGAACCAGTTTAGTCGACCTGGCACGTGTTTCATAAAATAATTACAGGATTACAGGCTTATCGAAGATACAAATTAAATTAATAGACAATCAAAATGTGTACAATAATAATATGTAAAATGAAACAAGATCACAAATAATGAGTACAACAAGAGATATGGTTTGTCACAGCGGATACATAATATAACAAATTGAAAATAAATCCTAGACCAGTCAATTACCTTAAAATTAATCTGACCAATGTAGTATGCAGTTAAACGATAAGCCTGTAATCCCGATTATCGGTTTGTTCCTTTTAGAATGTGCTTGAGAAGGACCTAAATCCTTGGTCGAGACGTCGCACTGTATATCTTTTCATTTTATTTTATTAAACACGTGCCAGTTAAGGTCGACTAAACTAAGGGCCAGTTTCACAAACGTCGTTTTACCGCTAACCCATGGTTGATTGATCCTCCGTCTCTTCTTGGATAACAAGATAGAGAAAGATAGGAAGTCGACTGAACTCTGGTTAACAGTTAACCGACGTTTGTGAAACTGGACCTTATTCATTGTTATTTATTACTGGCAACCTAAAGAGATTACCATGTTCATATAAAATTGCTTCATTCAAGTAAGCTTTTCTCCCTTTAACGCGATGTAATCTCGTTTCAAGATTTTCACGTTGAAACTAAGCATACTTTCAAAAGAAGAACATTCGTTTTTTCCTGTGTATAATACTCGGAGAAAATACCTTTCTCCGCGAATTCCGCGTGATAAGTAACCACTATTTACCTCATCCCCCCCCCCCCTCCCCCCGGGATTTTTCTTCTTGCCACTTGCGGAGAGTCCACTTTCATGTCAAGTCTTCATATGTATATACGCGAGCGCGATTTAATGAGCGATGGTCACGCTCGCCGTTTTGTTTGCTCGCGTAATTTCGTGTTATTAATACCGCGCTCGTCTACGAAATAATTTTACAGGGCTCGCGCGCAGATGCGCGGCACACCGTGCCGAGATACCAGTTTGGTATCGAGGCCTCCCCGCGTTATATCGCGTCAAAGCGATATTTTGCCGCACGTCCTCGTTTCGTTTCAACCCGCGCTGCGTCCCGCGCGCGACGTACATGCGGCCCCGTGCGTTACTCCGAGCAAATGGATTCTATCAAGTCTCGTTTGCAGTATTATAAATTAGTACCAGCCTCGCCGCGCACTGCAAATAATTTCAGTCGGACGGCTATGCGGGCCTCTCTCGCACGGTCAACTCGGCTAAGGCCCGGTCTGTCCGACCGCTGGTGGTTTACAAGGTAGACGCCTAACGGAACGCACATGCACGTTTTCCACGATGCGAGTAATAAAACGACTGGGAATTTGTACACGCGAACTCGCGCGCGCGCGCGCGCGCGCCGGACGAGCACGACAGCCGTCGGCCGCGACTCGCAAGCGGAAAATGCCAACGGACTTTCGTCGAGCGATCTGCGAGCAGATCAGCGCGCGCGTGTTGGTGAGACCGGTCCGGGCTGCAATTGACACCGGACAGGAGAATTTAGTTCGACTCGACCTTCGTGGGGTGGCACCAAATAGATTTACTCGTCCAGGCGTAACGAAGCATCAATACTTCAGAATTAATTTGCCACGATATTATATGACGACGTTCGTGTCATATTTTAATACCCGATTAATTCTCGCAGCAGAATTTTATTGAGGGCCTGCTCTCAAGTATATATTTCAACCGGTGTAAATATCGTTCTGTAAATCCATTTCAATTTCTCAACTTTACTTCGATCAAGCCTTGCTGCTTTCAACTACGTTAAAATCAATATAATATTTTGCCGTATTTGTAGAGTGATCGATGAGGGAATCTGTAAAATCGCGAGATAATTAAGTAAATCTGGCTTTAATGCCGATGCAATTTTATGCCTGTACATAGACAATTTGTTCCTTTGTACACATATATAGACGATTGTTTTGATCTTACATAGAAAATGTTAAGGGGAACCTATGCTGTTGCGCATCTCGTGACTGCCACGAGTTGTACTTAGAAATACTGAAACTCTCGTTTCAAAGTAAAAACCTATTTTTTACGGACATTTGCAACGCTATTCAATGAGTTCCCCTACGTCGTGCTTTCCGCTCCGTCTGCGCCAGTTTCTCCGGTAGCATGTCGAGCACTTTCCTGCCGGCCGGCCAATGGTACTTGGGTAGAGGTAGATGCGTAACGAACGGCGCATGCACAATTTCATCGGTGCAAGTGTAATAAACCCTGGGCAATCTTGCGCGCGTTCGCGGAGCGACGCGCGCGCGAGCGCGCGCGAACGTAAGCGCACACGAGCGCACCGCGCGTATTTGTGTTATCTGGACGCGGTACGCTACTCACGGTGAGTCGCCCGCACGGTAAGACGAGAGGTCCTCCTCTCGTGGATCTCTCGGGGAGAGTGCACGGCGAGTCTAACGCAAAGCACTACTAGCGGGAGTGCAGTAGTAATAATAAAGTGGTAGTGGTTGGCACGTCACGGTCCAACAGGCCGATCAACCGGCCGTGCGGCGAGCCGGCTACTGGTCTCCGCCCACGCACAAACGCGCTTCTATGCACACACGTGCGAACACACTCGCGGACGTGTATACGCGCACGGGTGTATATGGCGCGCGTGTGTATGCGCACAAAGCTAAATACTACCACTACGCTCCTTGCGATACATTACTATGTGAGGTAAGCCGGTGGGCTCATCCACGTGATTTTACATAGACGCGTAGATATGCTATCGTGGACACTCGGCTACCTAGCTGAGTTTCTCCGATCGCAGGGAAAGAGCAAGGGTGGAAAGGGGGGGGAAAAAAAGTTTGTTTCACTCGAGGGCCGCGGATCCCGTTCGAGAGTAAAGGAAATAAAATAAGCATGTGTGCACACGCGGCGAGCGAAAAGTTCCCAAGCGAAAGAGCCGACGAGAACGTTAATACCTGTCTATGATATAAATTAGACCGACTTAATCGAAGCTAATCTATATGAATTAACATTCGCGTGTAATTGCGCTTACTTAAAGCAATTCATTCTTTCAATTATTTTAAAGCGATACGATATGTAATAATAACCATTGCGCATTTATATCGCGATATACCAATTCATTAGTAATCGCGTAAATCACATCCGATTATAACTGTGGCAGTCATATTAAAGAGTACCAGGAGACACGTGTTGAACCTGCACCAACAGGGAAGAATAGTCCACGCGAGTCGGGCTGACCAGATAGCGATGTTTCTACTTGCAACTTTTTTCTACGCTGACCAATGAGCGCGTGTGCACGTCATCACAATCTTACATACCGAGGAGAAGTCTGTTTGGTCTATTGTTTAATATTACTGATTATTGTATACTGCATAGAGAAAATTTTCTCTCAAAATTTACCCTGGAAATCATGTACACAGTTGAAACATTTGTGTTAAATTCAATAGATATCATACGTGCCAAACGGTCCACATAAATTTTTATGTTAATTTAACATAATATGGATATGTTAAATGATCACACTAATACTCTGTTAATATTTTAACACAAAATAAATGCAAATCTCAAAATAATTTGAAATAAACTTTCTGTAAAATTAACATATTTTTAATGGCAAAATGAACTTACAGAATTTACAGAATAAAATCAACATTTCATTCTCTAAATTTTAACAGATAAAACTGGTTACTAATAATATAGAACATATGTATTGTGTAAGATTAAAAAATAAGTACACACTGTGTTGTTTTAACATTTCTTTTCAGTTGTTTGAATAATTTTACATTTGAGGTACTTAACACAAGAGCAATATGTTAAATTAACACATGAATGTATTAATCATTTAACACAAAAATTTTAACCGGTATTTTTTAACATTTCTTTCTTTTTGCGATTTTCACCTATTCTCTTTCATTGAAATGTGTTTGCAATAGACCAAGTGTCACTCGTATCATATATGGGAGTAAAATGTATGGTGAAATTTCAAAAAATTCTCAGTTCTTCGAAATGCCGTGTTGCCCCACGATTACATGATTGTCAGGATAAATTTTAAGAAAGTGTACGACCGATATTGTCTTTTAACATCTCCCAAAAGTGCCGGCCAGTGTTGGCGCAATAACACGACGGTATCTCTCCTTCCTTCTCTATTTTTCCGCGATTCTATTGCCACCCGACTACCACTGTAAACCAATTACAAATTACACGCGCGGACGCGAGTATGCCCTTTCGAAACGCGCCTTTGCCCGTCGACGTACGCACGCGGGAACACGTGGGCGAGGGGGCACGCCGGCAATGCCATCGATTTGCTTCGCTTTCGCGAAGAAAATCGCCGATGGAAGGAACAAAGTGCTGACGTGCACTTACGTAATCCCGAACCTTTTGTCGTAGGCGAGCGTGTTCCGCGGTTTGTCACCCTGCTCGTAGTAAACTCGCCAATTTAAAGAGCGCGCCTGTTATTGCTTTCTACAACGTCATTCTTTATTACGGGTCTCTCGAAACTTTCGCATTCGTTATACTTAACTGCGACGTAAGTCCCGAAATTCATTACGCCTTAAATGCAAGTGCGATCAAGTACCGAGTTTAGGTGACCATCGCATTCTTCGGTTTTATTATTCATAAAATAAATAAGGGAAACAACTTCGTTTATATAAGGATGCGTGGCGCGAGAACGTGAAAGTTTTACCGCGTCCAACCGTATCTCGCGAGCTTTTCATAAAAAAAATAGTCAGAAATTATTGTAATATTCCACGGTTTAGGAGAAACTTGTAAATGCGAAAGCGGCAGCAAGTATTAATCTTATTTATCGACCCGCCATCTCGTTTCTTTCTCACGACCGGAGATACCAGGCCCCATTAACAACTACGTTCACGATCAATTAATACTTTCGATGCACGCATCCTTGAGGCGAGGAGTTTTGACCTCAGCTCATAAACTAGTCTTGCCTTTCGCGAAACGGGAAAATTACTCTTGTTAGAGAGACTCGCACCTCTATGTGCACTTGAGCGAAACTTGTACATAAAATCGACCTCGAGTCAAATGATTACGTCGCGCTATCCGCTCCTTGTGATATTTCAATTACATATTTGCAAAATGTACACCCACAGAAAAATTTTCCGGATCCAATGGTATTACACTTGAATGTATCATAAAATAGGATCGATATAACGCCAATCATATTTATTATAGAGAAAGGAATATTTTAATCTTAAATGAAAAATTCTAAAATCTAGAATAAAATGATAGTATGCATCGTCTTTTGACGAATACCGTGGAGTCAAGACGGAGAGAAAATTTATTTTAAACGAAAATTTATTTTAAATCAATCTTTTTTAATTCGACAGAGGAGAATAAGAATTATTGATTTTATTTTCATATTGTCTTATATTTTTATACTAAATGAGGTTATGAGAAATATAAATGCGTCAAGAATATTTTTTCGTCTCGGTAAGAGAAATCCTTTCTGAGGGTGTAAATTCGAAAACTGTTGTTAAAAGGAAAGAAAGCGACTCTCGTCGGAGAATTAGCTGACGAATTTATACAAGGATATAAAAACACAATGGGGGATACACGACATATCCCCGTATAACAACCATTCATGTATCGTCTCGCGTGGGCGTGAGTTTCAGGTGAGAGCTTTCAAGATGAAGCGGCTGACGACGCAGCCTCCTTCTAACGTTCTTTTTCGGGCTCTCCTTTATTCCGCCGTTGTCCCGTCTCGTCTCCTCTCAACGCGCGACCATCTTGAGTGCGCGTAGATGGTTTTTAGACGGTAAATGGGTGAAAAAATATTCATCGGATGACTCAGGACGGGGCCTACGAGCGCGACGCACGTGAACCACGTCGGGACGGCATTTATCCGGGAAGAGAGGATGTAGGCAGACAATGGGACGGAATAACGAAGAGCCGGGTCGCGAAGCCGAACGTCGTCTGTAATTTGCATGCAATGTAACCGGGGGATACGATAAATATGCATGGTTTTGGTCAGAAGAGAAGGAAAACCTCCAAGTGAACACGCTAAGCACGCGTTCCTCTACAGTCTACATAATATTAATAAGTTGAAATTACAATTTCTTCTTTCTCTCTACGTTTCTTAAGCGTCACACTGCGAAGCGAGGAACGTCGGGCTCATACCGCGACGTCTTTGTTGAAGAGCATCAAGGCGATCGTGCCTCTCGAAGCGGCCTAACAAGCGAGCACACTCGACCCGCGTCTCGGCACGAAGCGAGGATGCCCGGCAATTTCGAAGATGATCACAGCGCGGCCGGGCTGCGGTGTGTTCTTGCGCGAGTGCCAGAAGCCCAGGCCAACGGGAGCGGGAAACGCGGGCGCCGGATGAATATTGTATCGGCATTAAATATTTAATATTATCAAACGCCGCGCCTGTGATAAGCGCGACGCCGCCGCAATCTTTACTCCGCCGTAATACCACGTTCGGCGCGTCGTCGCGCGCCAGGGCGTTAACTGACATAGCCGCGGAATATCGCCGCGAGCATAATCATACGAATGCGTGGAGGAATTTGTCGATATTAATCAACGTCGTCGCGAGGGCACGGGCGAGGCGCAGGGGCGCGGGATGGTGTAACGCACCCGGCAATTTGCGAGATAATAGTCTCTCTCCGGCGGGACCGTCCGGACGAGCGCGGAGGCACGCGAAAAGCCACGGCGCGATTACTTTCTAATTATCAGCGACGACTCCTCCTTCCCGCGCGACGCGATTTAACGTAGGTAACCGTAAACGTGTGCCGTTTATCCTGAACCACGGGGGAGCCTACCTGTACCATCGTCGGCCGCTCGCGCAGGGAGAGAACGGCGTGTTTTCGATCTGCGTTAATTAATTAGCGGCCGAGCGACGGTTACGACGGGCATCCTCGTTTCTTGGGGGAGAGACACCCGGTAATTTCGCAGCGCGACGTTTAGCACGGCCGGGCATTAAAATGTACGTGAAAACGGCGCGGCGACGGTGCTGCGGGTAGCCGCAAGTGACAATCGGACACGGCCAGGTAATTTAGAATGCAACAGCGGTCGTCGCGTCGCGAAAAAGCGGTGCCCGAAACTAATATCACCGCAAATCTGCTTCGCGGGAGAGCCGAATCCTACTTAAATTTCCCGTGAGAGACGCGAACGAACCTAAGAGCCGAACACTCCGACGCTCCAACGTTGCGGAACTGTCGCGCGGTTCCCACGTATGACTTTCTTTACATTCGCAGTCCGGTTTCGCCGTCCAGTTTCGTTCAGCTTTCGCATCTGGTACTAATCGTGGATAACTGAATCCTTCTTCCCCGCCTAAGTTATGCTCACAGTTACGAGGTGGAAAGGGGCAGAGAATCGGCTAAATTATGATTAGCGTGGACGCGCGGCGGCGAAACCGGATTTCAGTAATTTACAGAACTTTTTCCTAAAACTTATTAAGATACCGAAATGTAAAAATATTGAGATATGAGGCGCTTTAAATAATTACTAAAAAAGTCGGTATCGCCGATCCACCTGCGAGCCACGTGAGATCGCCGCTAGATTACAAGCGATCAGCTTAGCCGGACGCTTGATTGTCGTCGATTGCGTTATCGGAAGCCGCCCGCTTTCTACGGCAATCGATAAAATCGCGCGGTTCGCACAATCATAATTTTCATAATATGCGATCAAGTAGGTGGGCGGAGGATGAGCGGTGGGACCGGAAGCCACGGTTTGTCCAGCCGTTGAACCTGGTCTCGTTTAATTCCGCTCACGGAGCGGCTCCGCGGAGCGAACCGGGGCTATTATAGCGCTGCACCGAGCGAGGATGACGTTATATACCCGGAGGCTGTCCACCGTTGAACTATCTCCTCTTTCTCTCCGTCTCCCGTCTCTCTTTGCGGCTTCCAGCCGAGCCGTCTTCTCGCGAGGCGAAGCACCTAGCCGCTAAACGACACCCGAGAGAGAGACAGAGAGAGAGAGAGAGAGAGAGAAAAGTTAGGCCACGACGGATTAACCCGCGCGGACCTCGCTAATTTCCACGGGGGCTTGGGAATACTAACCGGTACCTGCGCTGGATTGCGGATGCGCGCGGCAGGAAGCTTTGTGATTCCCGACTTCCTCCCGTGAACGTCTCGTCGTCGCCCGGCATACGTGCAAAACCGGACCCGCGATGAGGAAACGTTTTCAATCTCTCGCTGTCGCTGTCGATTATCATCGGCGGATTAATGGACGGAGATACGAGCGAGATGATCGCCCGCAGATGTTACCAATCTCGCTTCTCGCTCGTGTGCGATATCTGTCGGTGCCGTGCATTAATTGGCTCGATGATGACCGCACGTGACGTAAGAATCTACTATAACGCGAGTCGACAATTCGCAAAATGTATAAGAACTTTGCTACGTTACGTTGAGCTATAATAAATGAAGCCGCGATGTCCTCCATTATATTCGAATGGTAGAAAATTATACTCGAAAGAGCACGTAATATTTTCTGGAGTTTGTTAAACCGTGATGCGTAATGTACTAATTTAGCAAACGTGATTTTTGCGTTAATAATCCCGACGCCCTGTTCTAATGAAAGCATGCAAAGAAGAGCGCGGTGGAAACAAAGAATTACAACGTTGCCAATCGTAATGAATACACCGACGTGATTCGGACACATACGGGGCTCTTCGTATCCCGCGTGCGAATCGATTACGTCTAAGAATGGATTTCCCTATGGATTGTAATTGGCGGTAATCGCGGAACTTCCTGCATCGTCCATGTGGACAGGTTCATTTCCCAGACATCGTTATGATCAGAGGCTGTGGGCGGTGAGGGGGGAGCAATTAAATGAATAAGGACTTATGGCAATAGGGAAGCGGAGAGCTGCGTGTCTTTTATAACGCCCAGTAAAATGCCCCGTTAAAAGATCGTCCTGTCTATCCTGGACCGATCCCGCGAACTTAACGATTCAGTCCTCCTTCCCGGACAAAGTACGCTATAACTACATCGTAACCGGTGTTCCCTCAATATAGTTAATTGCGACGTGCATGTCCGTTCGACAAATAGTCTTGCCGCTCGCCCGACGGCGTATCATCTGGCTGAAATACGGGAAACGAAGATCGTGCGCGAAGGACATACAGAAAACAGCCGCGCACGCGATGTTTCAATTCAGAACGTCAGAGAGCAGAACTGGCCGCGGTTTTTCTCAAAAGAGGGAAATTGATCTTAAGTCGTGCAATGTAGTTTTTCGCAAAAGCGTACTCGCAATCTCAATTTCGCAAATTATACCCACAAATTGCTTTCTCTGTTGTGTACTTATCTTACTACGAAAAAAAAAGGACACTCGTCATTACGAAACACTTCCTCCTCGCTAAATATTTATTTGGAAACTTGATACTCACGAGTTAGAGGTAGAGCGTGCCGACACGTCGCGGTGCCACGACAGTGACAGCTAGACGTGGCCCACATTTAGTCGGTGGCAGCGGTGCAGTCGTGGCGGGCGGCGGAGTTTCCGGTCTCGTGCAACCGAGACCACTTCCACCTCGTAGCTCCCAGACTAAATTCGTCAGCGATCGTGGCCTGCTCAAACGTCTCGATCTAGATTTCGTCATAGAACATCGAGAAAATTTAATCAAAACTCATATATATTTAAAAAAATGTTATAAGAAAATAATGAAACGGTCAAAAAGTACTCTTTAAACAATATAATTATTTACATAGAATAATATAATTAAGAACTCTAAGAGGCTAAAGTTATTTAATCACTTATGCTCTTTATCTAGTAAAAGAATAAAAAGTACGTCTAACAATTGCGAATAAAAATGACTATTGAGAAAATATGGGAAACGAAAAATACGGAAAGTCTTTAAAAAATAAGCAAAGCAATAATTCACGAAATTGTCTTTAAATAATTAGTTTGGATGGCTAGAATACAAGTGTCGAATATCCTGCCGGAAAGTCACAGTCGTTATCTCACACGACTCTTTCGAGCGATGATCGATCTTTTGTCACGAGCCAGGTTCAACGATCCCCTGCGCCAACAATCTCGCGCATCTCAGTATCGTATGCTTAATAATAATCTTTCTAAAGTATCTAATTGCCTAGCAAAAAAAAAGCGTACCTTTTCTCTGGCAGCTTGGCGCCCGCGCCGGAGTCTCCCGACGTCCTTCCGCCCGAGTGACTGGAGTCCAGCGTGCCATCGAGCTCCATGGCCTGTTGGAGATTCGTCAAGCTCTTGTAACGTATGTTGAAGAGCGGCGAACCGCCCTTGTAACCCGGCGGCGTTTCCTTCAACGGGGACGCGCTCTTCTGCCTCATTAGCGGCCGGCCGCGCTGAGTGCCGCTATTCTTCACGTAGAGCTTGGCCAACGGCGGCTTCTCCACCCGCGGCTGCGGCGCCTCCTTAACCGCGCGCCTGGTCCGCTTCTCCGCCTGGATCTTCTTGGTCGGTATCGTCTCGATCGGCGGCGGTTCCGGTCGATCGTCCAGCAAGGGCGTAATCGTCACCGTGACCGGCGTCAACGGCGGAGTCGAACCCCCCTGGCCCGCGGCGAGAGGACTCTCGTACGGCGACCTGACGCTCTTCGGCAACGGCGCGAAGCCGCGCACGTAGTCGTATATCTGATCGATTTCGTCGTACTCCTCCGTGCAGGCGGACGAGGACGGCGGTACCCTGTTCTCATCTCGGTAGCCCGAGTGTCCGGAGGACGGCTGATGCCCGTTGCTGTGATAGTGATGATGATGATGATGATGGCCGGCGCTGCTGTTCCTGTGGTGACTCAACGGCGCGTGATCCGAGTTGGTCGATGGTCTTCTGAGGAAGCCCGAGCCGCTCCTCGTCTGCCTGGAGGGCTTGCTCTCGCCCAGACGACCGTCCAATACGTGCGCCCGATCAGCCACGTCGGCGACCAGACGAGAGGCGCGCTCCACCAGCCTCGTAAACTCCTGCATCGACCTGAGCGCCTCCTCGTTTCGCGCCTTCACCAGCTTGAGCGGCGCCGCGAGCGGCAGCGCGACCGCCGCTCCTTCCCTCTGGAGCGGCAACGCGAACACGTGCTCCTCCTCGAAAGTCGACAGCAGCCTCAGCTCGGGCACAAACTGCGACGACGACTTGAGTCCTCGCGGCGGCTGGCCGTGCACCAGTCTCACGGTGAGCGGCAGACGTTTGCTGAGGAGCGCCCTGGCGGTGTGCACGCCGCTGATGTTGTCCTCGCGCGCCAGGGCGCTGAAGCGTCCGCGTTGATCCATCCCGAGCAGCACGTTGTCGCCGTGACAGTCCACGCAGCGCAGAAACCGACCGCGGCCGGGTAGCGCCACTTCACCGGCGGTAACGATCGTCTCGCCGGCCGCGAGGGTTCTCGTGCCCTCCGGTACCACGATACCCGACTCGTCGTCCACCCGGCAGGCGATGCCGCGCACGGTCTCGCGCACTAGAGCACCCTCGTCCGGACATCTTCGCGATAACTCGCTCACCGACTCGATGCCGCGCACCGCTCGACCCTCCTCGCTCAGGATCTCGAAGTAGCCCGCGTACGAGTCCGGTATCGCCAGTCTGGGCCCCACGCCGACCACCCGGCGGCCCTCCTTGATCTTCACCGCCTGCGCCACGATCTTACGCCGACGGCCGGCCGATATCAGCAGTGCGGTGCTCTGCAAACTGGGCGCCGGTAGCGTCGGCACGCCCAGCCCGCCATACTGGCCCTTCGTGATCTTGATCACGGCCGGCAGACGGTACTTGGAGACGAACTCACGCAGGTACGTCGCCTCCTCGGCCCAGCGTGCTGCCGCGACGACGATCTGACCGTCGGTCGCGGCCATCGCGGTCGCGAGGCCCCCACGTCCCCCCCGCGCGAGATCGCCCCTTGCCCGAGAGACAGGGCTCGACGATCAGGTCCCCAACGATAGCGAAACGCTACTGCTGCTCCAGCTGCCCGCGCAGCGCGCCTCTATGCTCCATCTGCAAGCAAGAGAGTGGTCACGCTTTAAATATTTTCGCCTCACGTGCTTATGCTTCGACGTACTATGATCAACACGCGCGCGTATGCGAAGCAGCCCATGATACTTGCCAAGTATTGCGACTTAACTTCTAACATTAATTTGCTGACAATCTTCAGAGGTGCTTTCTTTTATGATACAAGTTAAAATATATAAATATAATGTTCGAAATTATGAAAATCCGTTTCCGAATATTACGAAAATATCTACGCGCACATTTCCTTAATTAACCTAATAGATTATAAGATGCAGAGTATCTCTATGTAATTTCGCTCTATCCACGCTACTCGCTCATCCTCGGACAATAATGTAGATGATAATAATAATTAGTCTTCAAGCTCCCGCAGCTGGAGCTCGTATGACTAATCTGTGTTGCGAAAGTATGAAAGGTGCCCGCCTTTACCATGTTAATTTCGACAAACGAATGCTTTGCCTTTCGGCACCGCGCGCCATTTCCCCACCCGTTTGATGCACTTTTAATGCATCCTTTCCCACGTGGAGCACAGTTGCGCACCATCGCGGTTCCGTGAAGCGTCCGGCGCCCGCGCGAGAGCTAATGCCGATCCACGGCTATAATATACGCAATGACCCGTCTTGTCATTAGTCAAGTTCCAATTATAGACCGGTTTCATAATTTCCGTAGCAAGGGCAGTCACCACTCCAAACTACGAACGGCGGGTAATCAGTACCGCGGGCAGCGCATCGTCGTTGCCCCCCCCCCCCCTGAAGATCGTCGTTCGCGGAAGAGAGGTGGAGAGAGCGATCATGAGGAAACTTCGAGGAGCGAACTAAAACGAGCACGTTGGAATAAAACAATGATATCGTAATTTTCCTCGACGCAAATATCGTTAACGCGGTCGTAATTCGGAACGAAGGAGGCAAGTTGAAAATAACTTGCGAGGTACATATTTCGGGTAAAACGAAAAATCGATTCGCGACAGTGGAAAGGGCAATTCAATAATAACAGGATACTGGATATTTATGGAGCGGCACGACGTCCCTACAGCCCGGAACAAACTTTGTTGCATGTTATGTACTAAACAAAGTAGACACGATGCGCCTGCTTACGTGGATGGGTGTGTCCATGATTGTTTCGCCAAAGAGAATCTCGTCCGGGGAAAATAACGGTCGTGATCCTGATCGTCGCATTGCGATCCACGGTATCACGAGTAAGCCGCTTCACGCTTGCTTAGATTAACACGGAAATGTCAGTGGACGGTGACAAAAAGATCGCCGAGGATTCCTATTACCACAATGATCCGTAAAATAATGTAAGAGGTTTCTGCGCCGTCTACGCGTGAAGGCTTTGTAGTGATTTGCGGTACAGCGGTACTATTGCACAATAGTGCAAATGTAGAAAACGGATAAGTTTCCTACACACAGGCTTTTTGTTCAAGTGCACGTACAATTTCTTTGGCAAGAAGGAAGCCGTTGCAAGGAGTGTAAAAAAAACTTCAATAAAAGCTTGTCAAGGCATTTTTAGCTCTAATAAACGGCCGCGTACTCCGAGATAATTGTGCTAGCTTCGTCGAGACTCGCTTGGAGTAACTCAGGACTGCGATAGCTCACGGTTATTACGTTACATTAAGACAATATCTATATGCGCCCGACGAAACATTGTTGCCCGTTACCTAACGAAGCGCATACATAGGTGTACAGGATGGGCGTGTCGACGATCGTTTCGGATTTCTCCAAGGAGGATCTCGTTGGTGGAAAGTAACGATCGTGACTCGGCCAGCATCAACTCGGTGGTCCGGATTGAACGATTTCGCGAACCAATCGTTTTTCCACATCGACGCGAAAGTTCCAACGCCTGGATAAAAGATGAGAGCGCTCGAGCATGCCTATCTATTTCTTTCTTTTTCGTAAAATGTGTGTTGTACGAAAATGAACCAACCTATTGAGAATAAATTTAATTCAAGACATTGGATTTGTTTTATACGAATCAGTTGAGCATATAATTAACTTTTCTCAATTTTGCTAATTCACGTGCATTTTATACAATACTTGACCGGTACAGAAAATCGTTCTATGACAGTTGCGCTTTGTAGCGCAGTTAACAAATAGATGCCGAGTTTAAAGTCGCTCGTTATAATTGCCTGTAGATCGCGACTCTCGTGAAATAATTGCGGACGCGCTGTCGCAGTCGGCACGATTGAACCCCGTTCAATGACTAATAACGAGATAAACTGGATTGTTGACCGAAATTTTTTACTGGGGATAAATTTACAATTTTTCTCCGCGCGAACCGGCTCCTATAATCACGAAGGCGGTAGATGGATTAATTCCGTTTATAGCGAACCGTACAACGGCGCCGTGCATAAGCTCCTTCAAGATGGGACGCAGACAGTGCGAGATAAGAACGAGGTGACCAATGACCCGGGGCTTCGTGACAGGCGCGCCTCTAGGAAGTTATTCGACTGCCTCGTTCACCCCTCGCTCCTCTCTTTCTCTCTCTTGAATACTTTCTTGGCGCGAGCGAGCGCGTGAACTTCCGCGGTTACATCTGGGTGCAAACGGTTCCTATTATGAGGTCGGCAAAACGGTGATGTAATTAATGTGAAACTTAGCATCCGCCGTTGGGTCGAGGCGAAAGTTTTGCTGGCGAACCGGCAGCCTATTGAATCAACGCTTACATCCACGATCGGCGATAGGCGCGATAGTGCTTTTCGATAGATGATTACAAGCGATATATCTTAATACTTTCAAGTCTTCTCAGAGGAGACTCGAGTCTAATCCTAATTGACGCGTAATTTATTTTCAAGTCGCATATAAATATTCTAGTTTCTCTTCTCCGTTTATACTTCCTATAGATATTTTTCACGATTTTTATTTGATCATGTTAGGACTCGATCTTTCGAAACTTTAGCACTCCAGTATACAATTAAACGTGAGACGTTACAATTTTTGTTAAAGCAAAATTTATACACGCTATGAGTGCTCTGCTCTTCGAAAAACGGGGACAATCTCTCAACTATATATTGCAAGTACGTTTCCGTTTTTGCGAGTAAATAAGGAAGTCCCTTTCTCTCTCAACTTCTCCGACACAAATGGATTTTTCCCCAAGACACAAATTAACCTGAAATTGAGGGAGAAGATTCTATCTTTAAGGCATCGTCTCTCCGACAGTTCTGGGGCACTCTACGCGGACGAGTTTCTTGCCGGCCCGACGGGCGCCGTAGCATTACGAAAGCGGTCCAGCGGCGCGACCGGCCGGCATAATTGCACGTCACGTGCATATGCCTAGGCATAATTAGATTAATGCACCACGAAATTGGATTAAGAAACCGAAGCCGACGGACCCGATCCCCGCGCCACCCCCCGCGAAAAGCGCTCAAGGCGGAGCACGTTTCTCCCCGAACCGCCACGGGGTTAATTAATCTTCGCCGGAGAGCGGGTGGTAAACGACGCGTCACGTACAAAGACGGAACGCGTATAAATCATTTCGAGTGCACGTCGCGTCGCGCGGCGAGGCAGCTTCCGCGCGTAAATTGCGAGCGTTAATCGCAGGCCGGTTTAGAGAAGGGCAGAAAACCGCTACGGAGAAAACGGAGTCTTGGGAACTTTGCATCGCGGATTCAGAGATTTGATTCGGCACTACGGCACAGCCAGAGCCTATCTCTAAAGAGACTCTGGAGGGCAACGCTTTCATTTTTAACGCGTCAATGTTCGAAACCTTACTTTTTGCATCTGAGCTAACTCAAAGATTGAACGAATAATTGAATTTTCGCGCGATAAGCAATTCTGGCAGAAGTCGATCGTTCGCACGACTCGACGTCCTCGTGTCTCCGATCGCGATCGATTTTTGCAGACGGGGCGCATTCCCCGGCGACGTAGTTACGACCCGCGATAAAACGACACGCCAAAGGGTCGTGCAGGCATGCCAGCGATCGCGTCGTTACGCATATCGATATGTACGCACGATACTCGCGATTAGAAGTGAAGACAATCGGCGAGGTCGGTGTCGAAATCCCGTCGAGTAGACAAAAGGAGCACGACAACGCCCGTAATCGTCGTCGTCGGTGAAAGCCGCGCGTGGTGTCGAGCTGCAGCATATAATTCGAGGGCACGTCGATAAATCAGCTGGCGTGCGAAAGAGCGAGGAGGGACCAGGGGAACGTTGATCGTTGCGACACGGTTCGTCTATTGGTGGGCGACGACCGGCACACATCGTCATTAAGATCAACGAGCGTCGATAAGTAGCTCGCCGCGTGCATCCGGTATCGCGATTTTCTACATTCTTATTCTGTTTCGCGCTCATTTTCAATTTCAAATCAATCTTTGTTTTTTATCTTCCGCGATTCTACGTGAACAGACTGCAGAGATAGATTTGTCCATGGCAAAAGAATATAAAATTTGTCTGTGTTCTCAGTAATAATAAGTGTAATTTATATGTATTATCTATAGATACATTCAATTATTTGCGTTTGAATTTTAAATTTCGAAGGAAACAAAATTGCACGGTTAAAAAATAATCTCCCCTGAGAGGGGAAAAGAATGTCCGGTGCAAGAGAGCGTCGCGCGAGAACCGATCATCGAGGATCGCCAGCAGTCATTAACCAATTACTTCGATCCAGTTAATCGGAGAGGTGCTTTTCAAGCGGTTTCAAGAGGACCGCGTGCCATCGAGTCCGCGCGACATTCTACTCTTTTTTCTCGCTCGACCCTTGACTTGCCCTCTGCATCTTGGCAGCCACCTCCTGCAAACCGTAATAACTTCCTCATGAACGAGCAAGAACGCCACCATCCATCATCCTGTGGCCCACGGTTCTCAACCTTCGACGTCTCTTATTTCTGACCTAATAAACGTTTCCCTTGCGCGGATATGTAGCCTTTAATTTAGAATCTAAAGATAAGACTTCTCGAAACAACTGTAAAGTAAGATGTTTATGATTTGCAAAAATATCTTTTGCGATTCGAATGTAGAATAAAGACGCAATATTACATTGAACGTAACGCTCGTTAATACTTATTAATCAATATTAATATTAGAATTTCGCAATGCTTATGAATATATTAATGACACGTTTAAAGCATGAAAAATTCCTAGACAATATTTTGGGAGTCTGACGACATGTTTGGTGACGATCATACAATCCACTGTCTCGAGGCCGAATATTTTCATGCGAACGATCGTCTCGCCTCTCGAGACAAACTTCCTTAAAATTCCACGCTGATCACGAACGTCTCAATAATTACTAATTGGGAGGTGACCCGTCTTTAAAAACTGGTCGCACGTCGTCCATCTCGAATCGGCTTGTCAATTACGATTCGACGGATCGTAACAAGATCCCAAACCCTTTTTTTCGTCTTAATTCTTTTCTTTTTAGAAACTGTCCGCAAAGAGAGAGAGAGAGAGAGAGAGAGAGAGAGAGAGAGATTTGTTGCATATATCTCTTTATTTTCTGCAACACATAATGCAACACGCATTCCAGTCGTTAACGATAAGAAGAGCAGCATTAAATATTATCTCATTTATATAACTATATGTATCTCGCTGTAAATAAATAAATTAAAGAAAAATATATATGCATTTAAAATAATTTTCTCAGATCCTTAACGACTATGGCGATTAGTCCAGCTCCACATATTCCGTTTATCCGCGCATTTTGCGCCTCTCATTTCCACTCGCGCTTTCCTGCGTTACATCGCGAGGTCTTCATCGAGGGAGCGATGATCGCGCAATCTTTTCACGTCTGCCTCCTCCCGGCCCGCTTTCGTGGAATGAGCACCGCTTGCAGGGACGAGTACAAATTAATATTAAATTGAATTATAATGACAGTGTTTACCGAGGGGCAACACACAACCGCGCGCTGCACCGGCAGCCGCTATTCGCAATGGATGGCACGAACCCTGCACAACCGCTCCTCTCGTCATATTTTATGCAATGTACATTAACACTGCCATACCGCGGCCGCGTGCTCGTCCATGCACGTGTTCGTTAGTAGCCGCTTTTACGCACTAAGCTAGGACGCAGGCGACGCGTCGACGTGTTTCTCACGTCGTCGCGACGCTAACGTACTGAGAGATTCCACTGTGCCGTAGTCGCCACTACGAGTCGCGCGGAAAGAGAGAGAGCGCGCGTGGACAAAGACTATTCTGTCTGCATTTTTTTAAAAAGTAAACAGCTCTTATCTGAAAGAGTTATCTATTTTAATTCCTTTTCAAATCTGTGCGTTTACGGTTGCCCCGTCTGTCTTTTCGTGTGAAATATTCAATTGATCGATATAAAACGATTGGCTTATAGCTGGCGACGCTTTGATTCCCTGTGGACTTTGCAAATACGCAAACTGAAGGTGCACGGACAAAGAATATTCTGTCTGCATTTTTTTCAAAGTAAACAGCTCTTGTCTGAAAGCGTAGTCTATTTTAATACGCTTTCAAATCTGTGGGTTCACGGTTGCCTTGTCTGCCTTTTCGTGTCAAATTTTCAATTGACCGATATAAAACGATTGGCTTATAGCTGGCGACGCTTTGGTTCCCTGTGGACTTGGCAAATACGCAAACTGTAGGTGCACGGACAAAGAATATTCTGCCTGGATTTTTTCTAAGTAAACAGCTTTCATCTGTGAAAGAGTAATCTGCCCTAATACCCTCAAGTTCGCGTTCACGTTTGCCTTCGTCTGCCTGTTTCGTGTCAAGTTCCCGATTGACCGATATAAAATCGTGATTGGCCGCTTGTAGCTGCAACGCTTGGATTCCCCGCGGTTACCTCGCAGATACGCAAACTGAACTCTCACCTCATTTGTTCCACGGTACCGTTCTCTTCATCACTGTCGATACGTTGCGAAGTAGCGCACGTGCGCGATCGCTAATGGGAGTACAAAGTGAGTCGAAGAAGCCCGATAGGAAAGTCGCGGCTATCGCGGACGAGAGACCGCGAAATCGCCGTTGTCGATTCACAAGCGCCGACAAGCTGTCCAATTGCGCAAAATCTCGACGCCGGGCTACGGTCCGTGCTAGAATTCCGGTATCGGCAGATCTGTTAAGCTTCGCTTGACATTTGACCGTTGGCGCGATGAAAAGTACATTTCATCGGCAACGTAAAACCGTTTCCAAAAGTCACCGGGCGGGGATCGACGATATGTCGCGTGACGTACAAACGTTTACATAACAACGTTCAGAGCGGGACGTGATGAACGTATTCTTTCAATGCCTCGCGATTGCACAGCGCAAACCAAGTTTCTTCCGGCTTTGAAGTAAACGTAATGGATAAGGCTGATAATTTAGAATCTGCCTCCTCCTTTTCAAGTGCAGAGTTAACGACGCGTTACGCCACGACGATACTTGAAATATCAGCTCGAGTAACAGATCGGTCCCGATGCGTTACGAGATCCTAGATAAGGCGGCTGATAAGTGCTTCATATCGATTACACTTTCGAACGCGGCCGCGCGGCCGAGATTAGCCGGTTAACTCGCGCTTAATAAGCTCATTTGCACTATCGCCTAATACGTCGAGGCGCTACCGTAATTACGTCGGGCGGAATCAACCGTCGTATTCACCGTTGCGCGAGATGTACGGTATCGTCCGCGTCTATTGCACAACACGCGGCACGCAAAGTGCGTAAATCGCTTTCGGATCTTCTTCCCCCCCCCCCCCTCCGCGAGGGCGACACACCGCGCGGCCATCGTAAATAATTACGCCCGTTTCCCGGGATTAATCGAGCGGCTTAAACGAGAGCACCGGTTCACCTTGATCCTGAAATTTATTAATGGATGCATTGTGCGAGGGCACCGACGAGAACGAGGGGGTCCGATATCGGCGCGCTCGCGGGGAGAGATATCGCCAACGGTTCATTGAGTTATGGCATCGCGCCAAGGGTGGGTACACCCGCCGGGGGGGAACCCGGAGAATTTAATCACGCCGGCCGGTGCGTCGCGGTATGCGCGAGGGGGGCCCTCGTTAAAGGCGCGCGTTAATTCATTATCGTAATTGTGTCCGCGACTCCGAAAGCGACTCCTCTCGCCGGCGGAATAGCGTAACGCCTGCTATCGTCCGGTATTAGTCATTCCCGCCGGTGCACA
>NW_011967223.1:739138-797124 GCF_000949405.1 Vollenhovia emeryi | reverse complement strand
CGGTGTCTGGAATGTGTGGCGCGGAGCGGAGGATACGAGCTCCTTCTCGCCGGTATTTGTAGGGCACCAGCGTGGAACTATCGTTTCTTTAATCTGACCCGATATCGCCGCGATTACAGCGAACGAGATAATATATTTCGCGCGATAGGTAATTGGCGGTTATAATATGCTCGCGCGAGTCTGCGAAAAATCCGATACGTTGCCGCGACGAGTAAGTCCGTACAGCCCGCGTTCATTGCGCACTTATTTATGACATTTAGAGAGAGAGGCAAAATATATGATTTTTATATACACCGAAGTAATGTGCTTTCCGCTACGCGTAATATAATTCTATATTATCCCGCGCGCTTCAATTATTTAATTAAAATGTTCTTTCAAGTCACGCGAGGCTCCTCACCGTGGCGCAGTTGGGGTTTAACGCGGTGTAAAGTCGTCGCCGCGAGAATAAAGCAACTCCAGTCTGACGGAGTAGGAACAATTGTAATTTCTCTTTCAACCAGAAATATAGGCGGCACAAGGCTCGCCAAGCCGACGACTATAACGACCGTCCGGGTTGACACAGGATTGGGGCCTCGAAAGCAAGACTAGGCTCGCGCTGAACGGTACGAGTTGACGCTACGAGCCGAATGGTAAAGAGAAACGCTCTCCGCGCGAGGGACAGAAACGGCGAGAAAGAGCATTTCGCTTTCAAGTCTATTTCATAACAAAGCCGCAGCCTCGCTGCGGAGTCTGCGGTCGGCGAGGGAGTAGAAAAAGACGAAGAAAGGGCAGCGGGGGGAAAAAAAGAAGATCGGTCCGTACACCGTTGTGCACCGGCGTGTATTACGTTTGTAGAATTGTAATCTTCGACCTCGCGCCTGTTTTCTTCTCGCTTATTCTCCCTTGTGTTCGCTCGTAAAATGGCATGTATACACCTTGATGTATCACCAGTCCGTTTTCTCTCTGCGCTCCCGAAAATATAACGCGCGGTCTTCCAGTTTCGGTAATTAATCATTCAATCGTGCATTCATCGGCTTACACATGACTGATGATCGCCCTCGCGTCCATTATCTCGAACGTGCTCGCATGTCCTCACCGTTTCGTACACGTGACGTTACGCGTCTAATTTTGTCTATTTGCTATTTAAATGCCTTATTATTCAACCTTTCTCTCAACGAGTTTCCCTAATCAGTGTTTCATTTTTTTTTTATGTGATTTTGGTACAATACTTCACGTGAAAGATTTACTTTGCTGAGGATAAATTGATTATTTAGCGTACAAAAAAAATCGCGCGCTGGATCGGATCGGATGGCTTCGCGCGATCTTTCCGTAGAATAAACCGAGATGTTTTCCGCAAGAGCGAAAACAGGGATTTCCTCGTCGTAGACCGATTTGACGATGACGATGTGGTGCAAGAAGTCATTCTCGTTCCTCTCGAGTTGAAGTCTAAACGGCGCAACGATAGGGAACACAAACCAATCTCAAGTGTCTCGCTCCAATGATCGAAAATAAACACGATTACGTTCTCCGGGGACGTAGTGTTTGTTAATTGCTACCTAACGAGCGAGTTGCAAGAAATTACGGGAAAGACGGGGGGAGGGAGAGGGGGAGAGAGAGGGGGGGGGTGAAAGATACCTCATTGTACTTCTCGGAATTAAAAATAGTATAGGACGAATCGATTGTGGTTTCACGTTTCGGTTATAATCGCTCGGAATTTCGTAATGTCGAGGAATGTTAAGATCGGCCTTGCCTGATCTCCTCTCGGAAAAGACAGGCTTTCAGAAAATGCACTTGAAATTGTGCAGATTCCACTAAGCAATATTATCGCGATCTTATCGCGATTGGAAAGTACAACGCACGTCCTATATTCATATAATTGTGCTTTATCGATCTGTATGGTCCTGATGCCTTTCGCCGATCTATTGAAACCACCACACGCGCGCGACGCGCGGTCGTACTTTCCAAGGCACGTTCTAAATGCAGGAAACGCATGTAAAGGCAAGTCGATTGTGACATTTATGCGTTGCGACACGTTATATTCGTATTACACTCTGTTATTTCAGCGTACACTATACCAATGTTTCCGAGACATGTGTCGCGGCAATATCTAACACGTAAGAACATTATATCTCTTTTACTAGAAATATTTTTATGCGAAATGGAGACAACGCATCAAACTGCAATAGGAAAGCTTGTGGGAATAAATTAATATTTTTATTCGCGTTTTGTGCGAATTAATGAAGACAACGTCGACTCTTTTTCTTCTGTGCGTTCTAATAAAGAATATTTTTAATGGACAAACATTGCATTGTACGATAAGATATATTTTCAATTTCGAACGTTACGCGATCCACGAAACTGTTGTATTCTCCGCAAACTTCTTTGATACTGTTGCAATTACATATGTCATTGAACTACTTACGCCTAATTAGTCACAATGTTGCAAAATTTATGCAGTTGAGAAATGAATGTGGCATAAAGCGGATACGGGGACGAACGTACATACGTTTTGTCCCGTTTTACAGGTGAACATAAACATCACCGAGCGTCCGGTGTCGATCGATTTCGTCCACGGTGCAAAGTACCGATTATACAGCAGAAAAATCAATCACGTCACATGACACGAACCGCGAATGAAATAACGAAACTGCGCGTAATGTACACCTGAGCGTGGTTTAATGATACGAAAAGGTGTATCGACACCGATCATTAAGTCGAATCTCAATGCGGCGATGGCGCCATACAACTTCGCTACTGTCCTAATGGATTATTAATGTTAATGTCGGCGGAATGAAAAGGTAGACTGAAATTACACGTTCTAAGCACACATTCTCTAAGGCGCGCAGTGCGTAATTCGTACTTGGCGTATTGGCGATGTTACGATTTCGCTTGGATTGCTTCTCCGCGCGCGGAACACCTCGTTCTCTCGTTTTGAACGCGCACTACTGTGCATTACGCAGCAGAATGCGATATTAGTGAAGACATAATTCCCGGCAAAAACCGCGACGGATGAAGAGCGGAAAGCGTGCGTTTAAATAACACATGTATAAATCTCAAGTTGAAGAAGGGAGCTACGAATAACTATAAAAAGTGGTTTAATATGTGGTCAAAATTATGTGGTCATTATAGTGCAATTTCCTCGTGCATATCGTCGATCATCGAGGGGCATTTATTTAGTTTACTTGATGCTGCGTAATGTACCGCACAAGTTTTAAGAGCACGACAAAGTATTCTCGGGAAGAGATTAAGCACGGAATTAAGAAGAGAATCCTCTTGCTTAACATGCTCTACGCGTTTCACGGTCCGATTCTCATCTTGATCGCGAGGACCCGATCGAATACGCTCGGTCGATCGAAGCGAATTCACAAGGCGAATGCGCATGCAAAAAAAACGAGGAAGTTTCTCGATCGGCCAATTAAGGACACGCTACCAGAGTCCGAAACAGAAGGGCCATCTACCTTGTCCTGTCGCGGGCACTTTATTTATACTGCCCGTCACGCCATTGTTTTATGCAACGATGGCGTAATATATGCGAAACGTCTTTTTTATTTGCTTGCTAAATTTATGTATCGGCAAATTGCCGGAAACTATATAATAAAGCATCTTATCTTAATAATGCACTCAATTCTTTCCTCGCATTATCATGCCCGCCATTTATTCATTTATTAATTCATGCGATTTTTAAGTCAATTATATGACAACCAGGTAGGTTTTCGCTATATATTCGTTCTATATATTCATTCATAAGCAATCCATTTGATAAATCCTCGCAATACGCTTAAAAATATCTGTTTGTCTCGTCGTTTGAACGACTCTTTTTCCTGAACGCTCCGATATTTCTAGTTTCTCGCGTATATTTTTTCATTTCGTTCTTTTTGTTCAGATACACGATCGCTCCTTCTGTGATGCTCGTGGGAAAACTACAAAGAATCCACCAGTCGAATGTAACTGAACGAACAAGCGATATCGAGTTCTGATCGAAACGTACGGTCGTCTAAATACTATTAAATACGGTCTTCCGTGGAATCTTTGTTGCTACGAAACAATGCCCCAGAATATATTTTGCTCTCGATGGTAAAAATATTCGACATTGAAAAATTGCTCAAAGACGGAACGTTTAAACAATTCTACTTATTAAGAAAAGCTAAGCATTTTTTTTTAAGTAATACGATATTTTAGGTAGAAAAGTTTTATAATTTTATGTAGAAAATTTGTTAAATTATTGGTCATCAGCTCATTTGGACAAGGTTTTTTATGCTCTTCAATCTACTTACATTCCTGACCAAAAAAGGCCTGAGGGCATCCTTATTATTCATGACGAGACAGCGACATAATGGTCACCGAGCAATCACTTGTCATGTAAGATAATCGGGCAATCGAGAAGGAACTCCGTTAATTGGTGTCCTCAAGCATCAACCCTATACTGTAACATTTGGGGTTTCATTTATAAACATATATGTAGAGGTGTGACATTTTGATGTTATCTTTGTACGCAAAATATCGCAAAATGCCCCAGGAACGTTTTTAATGTCATTTCTATACATTTTGTAGTCTCCAATTTCGTTTTAACACGTTTTTAAAACGCAAAATAACGCAAAATGACCCTGCCTCTTTCTAAAGTAACAGTTGGAAAGAGATAAAGAACGAATTAAACTATATTAAAGTTAAGCGACGTTGGTGAAACCGGGCCTAAGTCGTCTTATTGAAGCCCTGCCACAGCATTATCAAAATAATGCAAAATCCGGAAAAACAAAACGCAAAAAATGCCAAAAAATAACATGAAAATGTCACACCTCTGCATATATGTTAACAGTAAAAGCGTCGACAATGATGCAGATAACGTAGATACAATGTACGAGCGCGGCGTAATAACCCGATGTGGTTGTTTTCCAATTTCCGAAGATGCTATCTTCGGCTGTGTTACAGAGGAATTCCATTCCCTAGATCGAGTCGCGGTTGAGAAAAGAGAAATAATAAAAATAGAAGAGAGAAGAGTCGCCAGTGTACTTCTATGTACTTCATATCTCAATTCACCGATGCGTATAGAATCGTTCCACTTCTTTCCGGGCAAAAGTAATTTCGTTAGATAATAGCCCCGGCCGATCTATTCATCAAGTACAGTACTTCAAGTTTCGAACGAAATGATGATGATAGCTCGTGCTTTTTTTATGACACGACATGAAATAATGACGAAAGAAGTCGAACAAATATGTGCACTTTCTCAAAAGAATTGAAGACCACTTACAGTCTCCTAATTTTCACTTTGGCGGAGACAAAAAATTAATACCAATTAATTTAATTGTGCAATATAATTTGTATAAAATCCTGTCGAATCTTAGGAAAAAGAGGAAAATTATAAAATAAATAATAAAAGTTTTCACCAAATAGGCGCGATAATTTTTGCAATCGTGCATTATGAATAAGAAGCTATTTGCAAAATGGAAGGACGACGTTGGAGAAGGTCTGAAAGATCGAGTCTGGTCACCCTGCCAACGGAGAGAATCGTTCGGTGGTCTGAACGGGATGCACGATCGATCTTGGCGAGATCTCTCCCGCTGCGAAATCGTGGGGTACAGACTGGAGGACAGAGCGTGCCCTAGGCCCCTTCTTCCGTCGTCGTCGTCGTCGTCCTCGTCGTCGTGGTGGCGATAATGCTAATGCCGCTACGCCGGTGACTCCGCGGGCGCGGGGTAAGAGATGTAAAACAAGAAGCACGAAGCCGCTCAGCGCGAATCTAAATATAACTACGACGCGCAGAGAGGCGCCCACCGTGCGCTCTCTCCTGCGAGGAGGAGAGATAGAGGGTCTCTCGGCGGTCGTCTTCCGTTGGTGCGCAAGCAACAACCTAACCGAGCCGCGATCCCGTGCACTCGAGCCACCTCTGCCCCGAAGAGGGACGAGCCGGCGGCGGCCGAAGGGGAGAAGAAGAGCGAGAAGCCTTCGACCGGTCAAAGGTGCAGGCGTTCTATACGTGCGCGTGTACCGTTCGCGTTCTAGGCTGCCTGACTGGTTGGTACTACTTGATCGCCGTTCCGAGTACTCTCGGTGTCCTCCTCATATTTGCATCCTCGAACGGAAGATGCACTTCTGTTTCGATCGCCACGAGCGTTACCCTAGAATCGCGGTAATTCCAGGTGAATTCCGAATCGAGGAAAAATTCGCAGCGCTCCGCTGGGAAAACCGCCAGAAAGCCTGCTTCTACCTACGACGTTAGAGAGCGTTGAGGAACTAAGTTCTATTAACTAACATAATGAATTCTAATTTGATTCTTGACTCACAACGTGGGTGTTCCGGTATGAAACCCGTCGTTGTCGTATTTAATCCTGCCGTATGCTAATTTTTGCAACTTGTCTTATTTTCAACGATGCCTAGTCGCGAGCTTCTGCGAGCTCTGAAAGCGTTTTGAAGCGACGTGGTGCTTCACGTACCCTCCCAACCGCTCGGCCGTGATTATAGTAGTTAGCAAAAAGGATGCAGGCGTACTTTTTCGCGCGTGGCGTTAGGTTTCGCGAAAATGATTAGTCGCGCGCATAGACCGCACTGTTTACCATATTAATTACGAACGGAGCGGCGATATAGTCAGTTACGTTGCTGGTAGCGATTTATCCCGGTAAAATAAATAAGCCACGAGGGACTTTTTTCATCGATTATCCCGTATCCTGCGGGAACGCTCAACGGGTTATTAACTTCGATTAGTGTCAATTACTTTGTTGCACTGTAATCACTTTCAAAGTCTACGAGACGAACTCTCCGCGAGATGAACGTGAGAATCGCCGTCGATGTATGAACGCGTGTACACATACACGCGCGTGTGCATCACGGCGTAATCGCGGATATGCACGTCGGTGAATACATACGTAAATCTAACATTTCGCTGCCAAAGTACATTAACGTTTAACACATTTTAAAAGCAATAAAATAAATCCAGCGAAACCGAGACACGTATAGTCTTCGCTTGGAGATGCAACCGCATGCTGGTTCCTGGTAGTAGACAAGTTTACATAGAAGTCTACAGGGTAAATATATATATATGTAAATAACACACCGCAGTCCGCGCTAATGGACATCAAGAGGGAAAAAATTGTCTACTAAATAAAGAACAATTAACATTTCGACGAACCCATCGCGTTCTTTCTGTCTCCACGGACACACTCGAGTACTAAAGCAATTTATATTAGTTGCATATTCATGCTGAAATTGAGTCTGATATTGTAGAAAAAAACATGTACGAAAAAATGAACGGTGTAATGATAATGTAATTATCTATGTCCAACTATTTTAGTCTTCAGGAGATTACATCTAATTAACGTTTCTCAATGAATGCAAAGTAATCGTGCGCTAAACTGGTAAAGATATTCGAGATCTACATAAGTAATTTATATCCGCGTTTCGAGATGATAGCGTCTTCAAATTGGCGGATTGCGAGTTCGTGCAAGTGCGGCGTTTTTTGCCGCATGAGGAAGTAAAGCAAGAAATGTAATAAGACAGCATTCCCACTAGGATCATCGACCACAGTTCCAAGTGCATCCCCTGGTATTCGCGTCCTTGATACGTGACAAAGAAGACAACTCGGTGCCCGCAAGGCAGTCAATCTATTGTCCATCGGCAACAGGTTACAAACAACTCGCAAAAGAATCCGCCAGACACGCTTTTAATTCGTGCAAAAGTCGATCATTGTGCGGAGGAAGTCGGCGACCACCCGAGGGAGACAAAGAAAAATGTGACACGGGAAAAACTTGGATCGAAAGATTTCTCTCGAGACATATCGGCTTACAGAGAGATCCAAGGGGAGAATGAATATAATAAAATGCACAAATATGATTTCTTTCATCAACTTTCCTATCGTAGTGAAAAAATATTCATGGAAAATATTTTTACAAAATTTACATTTACGTATTTTGCGAGTAACCTTGTGCCAATTTTTTGTTTGTCTCTTCCTCCGATCGTTTATATATTTAATCGTTGAGCCTCGTAGAAGAGGACGCAAACGACTTGTAATCTTTTCTATATTCGGCCCTATAGGGAGTCTAAGGAGCGTATTTTACGATCGAATCGATTATCCACGGCACTGCACGTGGGCAACATCAACAACGTACGTGTGTCAAGCGTGCAGTGTCAAGGCCTTCTACAGGCTGGAATTGTACGCGGATTTAGTTACGGCCCGTTGTTACAAGCACTGGATGCAATCTCGTCTCCTCTTTATAATATTATACTTTATCGAAAAATAGTTGTCCAATTTATCGTTGAAAAGAATCGCGCAACGCGGATACGGCTAATTCGAATACAGCGCGAGCTGATTTTTGTGCTCCGAAATATTCGTTCGACGTACCAATGTATAAAGGCAACATTTGAATACCGAAGTTTCGCAACTCCCGAAGAAAGGTGAAAGGAAACGAAAGGAGTCAGACTATCTACGCGCGGAATTAAAAGCGACGTAATTGGACTTATCCGCGCAAGATAATTTGTACAATTATTACGCCGGAGCTCTCATTCGATGGCACAAAAAAAAATTACAACCGCGCGCCGTAATTACATTCAGTTCTGTTCTCGTGAAATGGCAGCGTTGGTGCGACAGTGATCGAAATATCGCGCTCAGTTTTTCAGTACAATTTAGCGATAATGCCTGCCTTCGATGCGTTGTGTCCGCTCGGAGCATTTCTGATTGCGGCGTTTTTCTATGCGGAGCGTAAGGAGAGTATTTTACGATCGAATCGATTATCCACGGGCCTGCACGTGGGGAACTTCAGCAACGTACGTGTGTCAGAGACGGGCGAGCGACCCAAGGTCTTCCACGGATTGGAACTGACGGACAGATTTAGTTACGGCCCGTTGTTGTTGCAACTACGCTACAATGCAACGTCGTTCCGCGCAACACCATCGGGAGAGCATCTTCAGGTAGCGCGTAGCCGGAGGGATAAAGAGCCACGGGTGCTTCCGATTAGGACTCCTGACACGGCCGTATAAACAGGCGATTTATTTCTTTCGTAATCATCGCGCGGCTTTCCCGAGAACCTCGTAACCCCCGATGGGCAATTAATTAACCGCGCGATCCGACGTAAATGAATTTTGCGAAGGCGACGCTAAGTAATTGGACGCGTTTGAGAGGAAATTAAAAAAAAGCATTCTTTTCATCGATAAAACCCGGGATTACTCGATATTCCCTTGGCGAAAATCTTGGAAATTTTATTAAGAAAAAATCCAAGAGCCACAAATCTATAAATTAGCGACGATAGAACTTTGAGAACAGCTCTCGTATCTTCAGATAAGTATACGCGGCACAGAAATCTTTATTTAGAGACGTATGATTTCCTGCGCGATGGGAAAAAGAAAGGATAAGATGCGAAAGTGTGGTAATGAAGGATCATTCATGAGTGTTCGATAACAAACTAGGAATTTCAAGCTCGCTCATCGATCATGCGGTGGTTTCGCTGGATTTTGTTCAGTCTGGTTCGTACGAAACCGGTACAGCCTGCGGCACATCGCGGCGAGGAAAAGAGGAAGATCGCACAAGACCACGTAAAACAGAAGAATAAAGAAATAACCAGAGTTATCCACGACACGGCGCATCTACTTACTCGTTACTTGAAAAATATCAATAATAAGTCGCTTAGCTACAATTTTACATTTTATGATCGCGTACAGCATCCTCCGATCTCTCCAGTAAACTCTCGGCGAACAAAATAAAACTGATGATTGCGACTTACAGTACCCTCCCCCCCATGAAAAAGTATATGTATATCCCAAAATATAAGAAAATGCTATATATTTACATGAAATATGCAAAATATATTTTAATACATAATCTAATATATAAAATAAATATATTAGAATATATATGAAATATATGCCTGCATATATGAAATTAAATCATTTTTTGCCGTTTAAAATATATGATAAATATAAGTAAAGAAGGTATATTTTTAGTGTATATATACTGACGAATATATATACAAATATTTTCTATATATACAACTATATATACAAATATGTATATATATGCAATTTATATAACACATATATTTTTAAATATATTTTTACATGTATACTTTTTTCATGGGAGTCCATAAGTCTGGAAACACTTTATAGAAGTAATGTGAAAGAAATACATAATAAAATCGATGTCTTTTGCTTCGTAAGTGTTTATTTAACTAAAGAAAATTAAAACGAAGATACGTGCGTACGACAAGCTTTTAATAAAGCAATAAATTAAATTTTAGTTTCCTCAAAGTAGCCACCTTTTGCTTTAATGACTGCCTTGCATACTCACGATAGATTAACTTTTGCAGAGATTCAGTCGGGATATGTTTCTATTCTTGCTGGAGAATCTCCCAGAGATGCACTTCGCTCGTAATTCGCTCTTTGCGAATCCTCCTGTCTAATTCGTTATTTAAACGTATCGTAATTTTATCGTAATTTTTACCGTTATATCGTTACATAATTATCGTAATTTAAACGACTTATGATATATTTATACCAAACATGCGCACAGATCGCTGCTGTGCCACTATTTATCTGTAAAATATAGGGTGTTTCCAAACTTATGGAGGGTACTGTATAAATCACTAACAATGTCTTTGCAACGGTAAATAATAAAGAAGATCTTTTGTACCGTAAAAATGCGTAAATTACCGATCGTGTTCCATTCCTCATTGAGACCTTACGTCACGCGGACAAGCAATATTCTTGATTAACAGCCGTTCGGCAACAGGCACTCGCGTATTCCTAACATATAAATACATGTTATATGTTTTCGGAGCCGCGAAGCGACCACGTTGGACGCCGCGAGTTCGGCCCATGCCACGGGCAATGAAGATATTTATCGTTGCCGCGTGCATATGCATGTCCGAGGACAATGGGGCACCAAAAGGAACGAAATGGCGCTGCGGGGACAAGTTCCCGCGAAACGAGCCCCGCAACGTCGACAGGGACTTTCGAGGGGTTTTGCACACGAGAGGCGTTCTGCAAAATAAATATCGTGGGACAGTCAAGTCCGCGCGCCGCTCCGGCTTGGCCAAGCAAGCGCGAGTTCTTTCTTTCGGGGCTCTTCTCGCGGATGCTGCCACTTCTTGCACGCTGCATAATCGTAAAGATGAGTAATCGCTTCCTCCGGACGCGAGGTGGATGACGGCCCCGCTCGTTGTCGAGCAACGCGATTCCCCGGCCTCGCGCGTTTTCGATTCGAGAGAGTTGTATATCCCTTCGCGATTCTAGGCGTAGCCTCGGCCGAACCGACTGTCGCTGAAAATCATCTGCCAAAAGCTCGCAGAGCGATCGATTACATCATTCACGATTAGTTAACGGATTCGGTAATGCTGCGTATATGCTCTCATGAAACAGAAAAACAATTTGCTTTCCATCCCGTCTATGCAAAGTTTCGTCTTGCTTTCTCGTCACCCTTTTATCTTTTGTTGGTTGTCATTAAATTTAAAAAATTATACTAATCTGACTTAATATGTACTAAATCTTGCCTTTTTATACGAAAAAAAATCACCTGATTCCAAGGGGAATACCACTTAATATAATCATGGGACAGTGTCTCCGAAATCATTATGAAATCCTTGCGAAATCTCCATGTATCGTTTTGCCTTCATTTTCACGTTTCTTCACTTGTTAGACAATGAACATTAAATTTGAACATTTTCTCAACTTGTTTTCATTTTCTCAAAAAATTTACTTCTTTTAGTGAATATTCAAATGTATATCATAGTTCACGCCTACAAGCGCGTATTATCTTTTCCATAATAAGACTGAAGTAGCTGCTGTTAGCACATTGAGTTTGTACACCTTTGCACGCAAATTTAGAACAATAAACAGTAGATACAAATACAAAATTACTTCTCGTCAAGACCACGGTTAGACTGGAGGGAAAAGTGGGAAGCGAGGAAACACGTTTTCTACCTAACCGAATACTACAATCTTAATTGAAATTACCTCTATAAGCAAATGCTTATTGGTAAAATCAAAAAGATATAATGTTTTGAGGAAATCTAACAGCCCTTAACAACGTCGCCTATTTTTAAACGTGCATATAAGAAAATGATTTGTAATCAGGTAAAATCGTATGAAGTCTAATGAAATCATGTAATCGGTGGGACAACATTTTAGCTGGCGGTTAGCCCCTTGCCTGATTCACTTTAATGCAGCATCAGTTACACATCTGATCGAAAAAGACAATTCATTGCACCGGCGAGCGAGCGCTCCTCGCAGATGCACGGCGAATGTGTTTCACGTGCAGGTACTGTTAGGCCAATAAACATATATTTAGTATTGACATTTTTCTTACGCGCATCTAGGAGTCCCTCCTCTTCCCTTTAACGGTGGTGCATTCGTTACGGTACCGCGGTGTTTTGTGCACTCCTATATGACTCGTAAGTATACGGTTTATGTGTTACGTTCAGGCGGGGCGTCGACGCCCTTGAACAATAAACCGTGTCTTTTTTTTCTCCCGCATCTGCCGCCTCGCCCCCGTGCCTCGTTCTCTCCGCCGGCATCGCCATTCTTTGTTATCCGTCATACATTACGCACGAAAGAGGCGAGGGAGTTTTTGCCCCGCGTCCCGTAAAATCCCTGAGAAAAAATGCCGGAGGCATCGCGCGCCCCGCCCGTATTGCGAATTAACGAACACCGTTAATTCTCTCGGGCGCTACGGAGAAAGAGAGAGAGAGAGAGAGAGAGAGAGAGAGAGAGAAAGATAGAGAGCCCCGCGCCTGTTATCAGCATCCTTCTACCACTCGCTTAATTCTTTGGACCAGCCGGAGAGTACGTAATCCATCATTATAACTAACCATTCGTGGGATCTACCGGATATCGCCGTATCCGGTATTTAGAAACACCGTAAGCTGATTAGTATAATCCGACAATTTATAAATCATTATTAACTACGTATCCCACGTGTAAGAAACACAGCTAACGATTATCGAGCTTGATCTTATTTAATCTGCGCGATGGAGTGAACCTAGAAGGAAAAAGGTTCATTACGCACTAATTAGTTGTATATACTGCGCTGACGTAATATCTCTGCGAGGGCTTTCCGCGCAGAAAGGATATGTAAAAAAAAAGTACGCGCAAAAACGTCCGCTTCTCTTTATCCGACTCAACGTTTCGAACGCCGGCGATCTTACACGCCTATCCGTTCCGTGGGACTATGATCGTAGCAGCAATGATCTCGGAGGAAGGCACGCCATGCCATTCGCGCGTTGTTTCCACGACGGCAAAAATGCGGAGCGGGCGTACGGGACGGGACGGGACGAGGTGAGGCGAGGCGAGGCAAGGTGAGGCGAGGCGAGGTGAGGCGAGATGAGGTGAGGCGAGGTGAGGTGAGGCGAGGTGAGGCGAGGTGAGGTGAGGCGAGGTGAGGTGAGGCGAGGCGAGGCGAGGCGAGGCGAGGCGAGACGAAGCGAGGCAAGGCAAGGCAAGGCAAGGAGAGTAAAGGCGAGGCGAGGCGAGGCGAGGCGAGGCGAGGCGAGGCGAGGCGAGACGAAGCGAGGCGGCGGCGGCGGCGGCGCGGAGGAAAGAAAGAGCGTCTTCCGCGTCGGAAGAGGATTAATATATTCCCGGTGTAATTTTCAATATTTCAGCGACCAGGATCGGCGCGGATGCATTAATCTCGGGTCGGTGCATTGTTGCCCCGGGGTATCGCGGGGCAGAGACCCCCAACTCCTAGGCGTGCCGCGACTTTTCCAAGCCGCTAAGCAGCCCCGCGCGGCCGGAATGATCGATTCGCCAAAAGGGAAAAAAGCCACCTGCATTACTCATGCCCGTGTGCATCGGCGGCGGTCAGCGCGGGTATGCGTGTGTGTGCGCGCGCGCACAATAGCGCGCGCAACGCGTGCGTACGTGCGTACAGCCGACGTATGGTTCCGGGCAAAGGTGCATCGACCCCCACCTGTCCCCTCGGCTTACCGCTCAGGGATTTTAATTGCAGACCTCTAGCGTTTTTCTAACGCCGGTAGGAAGCGAATTACAATCGCAAAAAGGCAAGCCGCCGTCGACGCCGGCGCTGCACAGCGGTGCGTGAGCTGTGCGTGTGCAAGTACGTGGCGTCCCGCGGTATCGCGCGCGGACGTGCGCGCGGCGGCGATGACGCGAGAACTTGACAATTAATTCCTCGAGCGCGGAAAATGGTTTCTCCGCGATATCTCTACTTTTTAATCGCCGGCTGGTGTAAAATCGCGCAAGTGGAACTCCCGAGAGAAAGGACTAAAAAGTGGGCGAAAAAAATGTTAATTAAAACATTGCGGCGTATCTAGGAAGCCGCGAAAGAAAAAGCGCGTAATTATACGTCGGGGTAAATTAGCAATTCCGTAATTATAATAAACGGCTATAGGCTTCCCCGCGAAAAATTCGAAGCGTGTCACTCGATGCAATTTATATCCGAGTTTATATCTTATAACGAGTTTAAACCCCAGTTTCGATTATTAATACTTAAAACAGGGACTGATTAACGCACGAGTGCGCAAGCAATCTCATATATCTGTGTACGCGCATACATTTTATACGTACAAATAGTTAGGCAAATATTTTCTTATTAGGTTAAGCAGGCTATTAGACATGCACGCTGACGGGCTAATTCGGCGACAGCTTACGTACGCGCATAGTTACGACGTGATGCAACGCGTACGATCCGACGGACGGCAGGAAGAGAGCATTACCATCTAGAAATAAGCGCGATAATCAGCATGGCAGGATGCTTAGAAAATAACGGGGCACTAATGAGACGCGCAGAGTCCCTTCTTACCCACCTTGGGCCGTAAATATATGTGGACCGCGCGTGTGTGCGCACGCACCTCCGTCTCTTTCTCTCTCCCTTCCCCACTGTCACTCTTCCTTTCTTATTTTCCCCTCGTTTACATAGACGCACACACGACACATCTGATTTGTTCTGAATCACTCGCGGCCGCGGCGCTTCGCGTGGCTATTCACACTTCCGCGCGAGACACGGAGCTACGGCCTCGTCGAATAATAAAGTTACACGCGCGCGGGCATCATCTAACGCGGCATTACCATCCCAGAACGAACGACCTCGCGAGCGGAGCGAGCGAGAGCACGAGCGCGCGAGCGAGTTCGTACCGCATGGGTATCGCGGAACGCGATCTTGGCAAGGTCGTTGCGTGTTTTATTCGGCAATTTTTACCCTGGGAAAGTCGCTAAATTGTTCCGCGCTAGTTTACCGTTCGAGCCAATCATCTAATTAGTGCCTTAGCGTCTAGTCACGCAGGCTCCTACGCCCCCCCCCCTCCGCAATTTTCGCTTACAAAGCAAATTGGTGTCTGGATGAATATCCAATTAACTCGAAATTTTATTTTTCTACCTTAAAATAATTGAAACCTTTTCCCTTTGTGTTAAAAGTAGATCCTTGTGACTTAAAGTATAGTTTTTTCTATCGAGCGTAAAGAGAAAAGCGATGGAAAGGAATCTGTGAGACTCGATGAAATTATTTTCTTGTTTAAAAAGATATGAATCCAAGCCATTTGCGACGATCACAATCGAAAGAAGATTCCGACATTGGTAGTTTTAGTTAAATATCAGGCTGCGCGAGAGGATGTTATTATTGAGATGAGACTAGGATGGCTTAACAGTAAAAGCAATTTCAACAATCAACGTTATTGCTCGCTCTTTGATAATTGAAAGCAGAATCGTATGTAACAGAGAAATGTATCATTTCCTGGAAGGTATGCTGCGTAACGGTAATAGAGTCCTCGCACAAATTCTATAAGAATCCTATAAATCCAGCGATGATTCTTGCCGACCGCTACCGCTAATGGTTACCCTCGCGATGCCACGGACCGATTGTCCACCGTATTTCTCGAACATCTCGAGCATGCAACAATAAAATGATGCGTATTCATTCAGGCGGAACAAAACTAATTTATGTGCCATTGGAAAAACGTTTCGAAGTTGAAAACGCACGTTTTCGACCGTCGCTGTGTATTTCTCCTTGTTTTATTGCCACGGAAGAATGCCTTGCAACAGAATCGCTCTCCGGCGATCTCGGCGGCGCAAAAACGCCGACTAACGCACATCGATTGGTCACCGAACGACATCGCAGTTACATTGCGACTTAACAGCAATACGGTGTCTGAACTCGGTAGCAATCCTCGTATCTCCCCGGCTCTCCTCTTTTCTTCCCATCCCCTTTCACCTTTTCCCGACACAAGGTAGTTACTTATCCAAGGTACGTCGATCCCTGAAGGGGCTTCTTTCTTGCGCGTCTTCTCCTCCACCGCCTGCATTCGGGCCTAGAGAATTCCGCAATCATTTCAGACGCCAACCGGCCTTCCCCCTCCCCACCCCCCCTTCTCTCTCATTCTCTCGCTTAATACGTGGTGCATGTGTATGCGAGACGCCTTCTCGTGTATACCAGGATGATACATCACAGGGCTCCTCGCTAAACCGTAAGTACACGTCGTAGGATATCGCGGTCGTGTGTTGGGGTCACGTTCACACGAAACTAGACGAGCGTACTTATTAATTCACGAATTCTAATTAATATTAATGCCGTGGAAAACGATCCGCCGATGACGCGCGCCGCAAAAATTTCAGCGACGCAGCGAGGCGCCGACCTTTTCGCAGGAGAAGGTACGTTTTGTGTTCTAATCACTGTAATTAACACCGATGGCGCGCGCAGCTTGTCGATCTTTTCGGTTAATCCAAGACCCGTCTCCTCGTAAACAAATAAATCTTTTTCCCCGCGCCACGAAGAAGACGATAGTGCAAAATGATACCAAAAAAGAAAGAAAGAAAGAAACGCGTTTTCTTTATCTTGACACTATTCGAAGGTACCGTTGAAAGTTTCCGCCCGTAATTAACGAGATACCGGGAAACACGATACGCTTTGAAAGATTGATTGTTAGGGACTATCCTTCTCCGAGCGAAGCGAGAAACGAGCGTAGCCGTGCACCGCGGTCAGGAGAAACCAGGTAGACTATTACGACGTGACATTCGTTAATTTACGTAAGATTCCGAACGGTTACCTCTTCGGTAATGGCCTTGTCGGCGTAGCTGTTTCTGCGGGGACATATCGATCGGCGTTTCCGTTGGTCACACAAAACGCTAGAGCATTGGTGCCTGGTAGACGACAGTGCATCATTTATTTGTGTACATAACGGAGCAAACTTTTTAAGCGGGTACATACCGGCATAACGTCACCGCGCGCATTCGCGAAAACAACGAGGAGCATTGAAAACTGCCGGCATTTCAACCGCTTCAACATGCTCCGATGTTCATCGCGGACGACACGCCATCCGCTTCCTTAAATAAATAAAAGCTGCGCCGATGGTCGTGATCGTTTTACGGTCATGCATAGCGTGGGATTGCGTGACTGGAAATCTAAGCCAAATTTGCATCTGTAGTCGATTTACAATTAATATCGCCGACCTCTCTGCCTCGACGGGTCACAGAACGCTCGTTTAGCCGCTCGGCCCGTTATGCGGAACGAGCAGAACGTGACAGCGTCACTCATCGTCAGCGGACTACCAATCGGACTGCCCTGTAATGTAAGTCGCGCACTACCTTCATTTGGTCACGGAGAGGATGGCATTAGAGCATTTTCACACGAACTACTGTGCCACTAAAAGACCGGTGTGAGTAAATTACGTAATTGTATCCTAGTCGGCGTAGGTCTGTACGCAACAAAACTATACGTCTAGGTATTTAAAATACCATCGCGTTTTTTAAATAGCGGTATCTGGGATTCCACGGCACCAACATTAACATACTTTTACGCGCCGACTTCAATTTTTCTCGAACAAAAGTATTTACGGAAGAATGAAAATGTCAGATTCAGAAAATGCCAAATACTTAAAATTTAATTACGTTCTCTGGAAGCTGCAGCTTGTTGCATGCATAATCTCGATGGATTCCGCCGTAAAGGTCGGACAATAACCAAGTAAAATCGGTTGTATTCGCACACACGAGTATAGTCGTGTGCGAAATCCGTCAAGTTGATCCATATGAATTCGCATTTCGAACGGTAGGTTCTTGACTTGTCTCGTATGAATCATCAATTAACATAAGAGGAAAGAATACTTTTAGATATATGCTTGTTGGAGAACATTTCGACGGCGGCTCAGTATGAATCTTATGAGTGTACTGCCACAACAAAAAACAATTTCCTGTCATTAAATCATAATATCAAGTAATACAAAAACTCAAGAAGCATACAGATTCGACGGAAATTCTAAAGAACGTTGTAATTAATTAATTATCAACATAGGAAATAATTGCCTTGAATTTTTAGAGATTATAATTGATCGTAAATAATAAATAATTTTATTTCATGTTTTCTAAGATTATGCTGTCCAAATAAAAAAGGAATCTTTCATTTTCTCTCATTCATAATTTATTACGATCGATTAAAGATAACAAGAGACCCTCGACGTTTAAATGCAGCAGACTTCCAACTTAACGTTACGATTAATAGCGCTATCCACCGAATGGACTATGTATCTGTACACCACTGATCATCATCAGCGAAACAAGTCGCCATCTCTCTAATTCCCCTGGAAGGGTCTTAAAAGATTAACACGAGACGGCCACACGAGCCGTCGAGTGGGATCGTCCGCTGGAAATATCGGGAGGTAAGAAAGGGGCCGCGCTCGGAAGAGTCGGGCCAGGGATATTTAGGAAGAAAAACAGAACAAAGCGATAGGGGGAAAGAGAGATGAGCAGCGCAGGAGATGACGGAGAGGAGGACGAAGAGAGTCGGACAGCGCGAAAACCGCGACGAAGGCGGGTGTCATCCCAGTGTACACATAACGCGTATTAATGTGCGTTGAGACGCGGAGGAACGACGTGGCAGGCCTACGGGTATAGGATGACACTTGGCGGAGACCCTCGATCGCCTCGGTCAGGCATCATCTCGTCCTCCCTCCCCCCCCCCTTCGGTCGCCCTTCCCTTCGCCCCACGTCACTCTGCCCCCGCCAGTCATTGGGCCCCGACCGAGAAGGTACCGTCGACCGGACTCGGGGCCCCTCGTGCGCCTCCGTCGGCGCTCGTTCGCGCTCGGTTCGACCTTGAACGGGCCCTGTATGGTCTATGCCACTGACACGGACCAAGGACGGGGAGGCCCCACGGTTGGGTACCGACGTGCTGTTGTCCCGAAACGCGGTCGTGGAACTCCGGAGCGGCGCGCTGGAAAGTGTTCGAGCCCGATGGCAAACTCTTTTTCGTGCTTCGTGCCTTCCCTTCACGCCTGCCATTGGCGTAGGGTGGTCGGAAAGTACGAATGTACCTTTAATTTGCGAGGGATTGCGAATTGGTCGGTGGAAATACGACAGACTTTCTATCCGCTTCAGCTTATCCGAAGTAAATGTTTTTACGTAATAATAGCCTAACGTTTCGATAGCACAGTTAGACTATTAACTGTATACCGATTGCACCTTTCATTTTTAGACAGATTTGCATAAATTTATAATATTGTTACAAGAAAAAATGTGAATTACATTCGCGCGAGAGACATCGGATAAGAGGGGGGGGGGGGAGAGAAAGAGAAAGAGAGAGAGAGAGAACATTTCCTGTAAAACCGTATAAACACAAAAAAATAAAGAATTTAATATTTCGTACAATCATCTTTGAAAAATTGTAAATTATTTAAGAAATTTGTCATAGAGATTTAAAATCAGATTAATACACTTGTTACGAATGAATTATTCCTTTAAAATTTTCAGAGGCATATTAAGAGGCATACCAGAATTTACAAACATATACTAAGGGAAGTATATTATCTCTCGAATAGTTATAGTCATAAATGCCTGCATGGGTATAGAAACGGACCAGGAGGATGCGGCACGAACCGGATCGTCCTGAGCGCACGCTATATGAATAATAAAAAAGGCGCGAGGATTTCGAACAGGCAAAGTACGTTCGAAAGCGGAATCCTCGTAACGAAATGCATTTAATAGAAAAGAATAGCAATCTCGGATTTTCTGCTGCAAGAAGTTAGCCTTGGGATGGACTCTAGAATGTGCAGTGCCGTTGATTCCGAAAGAAAGAGAGAGAGAGAGAGAGAGAGAGAGAGAGAGAGAGAGAGAGAGAGAGAGAGAGAGAGAGAGAAAAGTTGAAATTCAATATAGTCGCAAGCAATGAATTTACACATGTGAGAATACGAGTACAAATAAAATAGTGCGCGTGCAAACGCCTTGTGGCAGTAGCTTGACACGTACTACAGGCCTCTTGTAATCCAATATCGAATTGAATGTTTCTATTGAGCAGCGCGCACGAAAAATCCCGGGAATAAACAGTCTCGAAATAAACATGTAACAGCTGCTTTTATCTACTATCCTTCGTATTTCTCGCAATATTGTTTATACTTTTAGCGGTAGTAGCTATTTTGCTTACGAATGCAACGGGATTTGTTCCGATTGCGAATGATGTGTACCTAACTATCCTACTTTGCATACGGATTAATCCCGACCCTTATGAGAACCGAAATATCATCGTGCCTTCCTCTCACTGCAATGCTGCACCGAGCATGGAGTACGTGGTAGCACGAAGCCGCGAACGCGAACGCGAAGTAAAGTGCAGCAACGAAGTAGCAATGATAGAGTGCCGGTACTGGTATCGGCGTGGGTACAAGTATAAGTACAAGTACTAGTAACGCCGCGGAGCCTGCAGTCGCGGATCGTTTCGAGGCACTGCCGTTGCGTGCGATGCATCCTGGTTATTGCGAAAGGGTCAGGGATCGTGTCGAGAGGCCAAGAAAGACGGTACTCCCGGGGCCGATCTCTTGATGGGATCCACGATGCAGATCGGCTAATGCAACGCGAAAATGCGAAACTAGTAATAGACGTTGCTTCTCCTATTCGTTTCGGCCTTTTTCCCCCTTTCGCTTTTTCTACCTACTCGAATCGATAGCGCGAGGATGGCATAAGGAAGTAAATGGAAATAAGGAATTAATATTATGTTTATACGCGAGAAAACGTTTCTCTCTGTAAGTCTACAAACACGTTTCGAAACAAGGTAGGAACTAATAAGCACGTAATGCCGGAAGATCGCGAACAATACTCGGCGATACCTACGCAAATTTTTTCGCCACGCCTATGGCAAGTCCCGAAGCGCCGTCTGCACTAAACCACCAGAGCTACTCGTTGGACCTCAGCGGGACCATCTCGTGTCCACGCATAAAAAAAAGAGCAACGAGAGAAGAGGAGGGTTCTGGGCGTTGGCCCTAAATCTAACAAAATACTCGTCCGTCTCGTAGGACGGGGAGCATAATACGTCTCGTGTGAGCCGCGAACTTTTTTTTTCCTTCCTCCCATATCCTGCTTTCGTTCGTATAGTACAAGGACGGTCTGCCGTTTGAAATAGTCATCACATGCATCGTTTATAATAACACATTCACATTGAAAACGATAGAAGTCATGAGAATATAATCTTTCATTTTTAATTTAATACGTTCTCGGAAGTGCTTGGACAGGTTTTTTACTTCATCTCACTGCAATCGTCCTGTATCACTTGAAACTAAAAATCCATAAGCAATTCTGTCCTTCGTAATAATAGATGGAAATCATTTTGAAAAGACGGTAAGAAAAAATAAAATATTAAATTAATATGTACGTCTGAATTCATCGATATAAAAAAAAGAATTCACTTTTCATAAACTTCAATCCATAAAACTATTTGGAAAGAACAGCTACAATAGGGCAAATACACTTTTGAACGCGATTAAAACACGACTGGTTAAAAGATCCAATTATCAAGTCCATAAGAACCGAATTAAAATAACATTTAAATGCGTCTCGTTCTTTTTGCACGCTCGTTCCTCGATTTATGCAAATTCGCGGACTTTTGTTGATCGACGTTAACCACTCTGTCGGGGAAGATTCCTCGAATCATCGGATGCAGACGGAGCGTAGGCCGCTCTCTGGCAATGTAGCGTTCATCCCGGCACGGCGCAGAGGAGGGAGGATCGCGATTCACCTTTGGCGACTTTTTTCCGTCAGTGCAGCAACCCCGAAGTTCGAGGTCCCTGTGCTGCTCGTTTTCGCCTCGGCGCGGATCTTAAGGATTCACGACGACGACGACGACGACGACGACGACGACAACGACGACGATGATGACGACGGAAAGACGCTCGGAGGGAACGAACCGACGAGACCAGTCTGGAGTGAAATTTCGCTCGAATAAGTACACCTGACAGAACCCTTTCCGAGGAAAGGAACACCGCTCGCGTACGCCTCATCCTTTAACAACGAGAGACAACGGAGCTTCTTAACATGACACCTTGACGTTACGAGAATAATTATCTTGATTAAGAAATACCGGACTCGTAACATAGTAATAAGAGTAAAAAGCCGCGACCGTACGGTCGAGAAGGGCCCTCTTCTTGCGTCAGCTGGCCGTTTGTGCAAACGAAGATCGACTCATTATAAAGCCCGTGCGCGCCGGACTAACGTAACCACGATGCTCGGGCCGCTAAGCCGGTCGTACATACGCCGCGCGCGGGATCGGGCATCGGGCAAACACGTTCCTACAATGTAAAACGCAAACGTATCAACGGATGCGTGCAAACACGGACGCGTATGTGCGTGCACGCTCGCGTGAATTCAGCCTCGCCGACGGTGCGGCGCATCAAAGAAGGATTTGCGTACGGCGTAAGCCGGAGGTACAGGCTGACCTGTTATCGCCGATGTAATTGTAAAGGGAATAATTCCACACCGGCGAGGCAGTAAGACGGGAAGCTCGCGAAATTCGAATACAAGCCTCCGGGCGTCGATCCGAGATAGCGACTTGTGCACTCGGATGCGCGAAAAGCATAATGATTAGAGTCTCCAGTAATGTTTCATTAAACGCGATGATTAATGAACCGGCTTTTCTGCAAGAGCGCAACTCGCCTTTTAACATCTAAATTAAATCGTTCCGGAAAGATGACTTGAAGATATTTTATGGAAATTGCACATCGCAATTATATAAAAGTAACTTTTCATTCGGACAAATAGCATGTCGCCAAATTATTTAGATTGAAACTTGAAAAAATTGCACGTCGTTACAACGTCTGCTGTGCGTCGGATAATCATCGGGAGGGCGGCGGGTAATCATTATAATCAAAACGCACGCCGATCTCTCGCAATCGATGAAGTCATCAATTCGCGAAAGTATTCAAAGTGTTATATTCCCGCGCGTCAGTCTAACGAGGAGGCTCGTCCGCTCGTTTCGCCGCTTGCGTGCCACGAGAAAATTCAACCGTGGCCTCAGAGTCCGCCCGTCAGAGTCATCCTACACTACGGGAGAAAGAAAAAAGGACGAGCCACGTATGGCTCATACGCGGGAATCGCGCAAGGTCGAAATATCCGCGCACATCCTGCCTTTTTCCACGCGGTTCGCGGTAGAACCGCAGGAATCCCATGAAGAAATCAGAAACAACGACGGACGGAGACGGAGCGCGATACGAGAACAAGGGAAAGAGGGAGGGGAGGAGGGAGAGAGAGAGAGAGAGAGAGTTAGGAAAAAGACCCGCTCATCAGAGGCAATAATACGAGGGAACCTGAGTAATAGCAAGGGTACAACATTATACGTTCCTAGCAGCTTGTAATCGAAATGGAAATGCGGATCCTGCGGACGGGATACTCTCCCTTTAGACGAGGACCGGAATTCCTAAGGAAGGGCGGCCAGTTCGCCTTGGCTCGCCATAACGTCGCTCCGATAATTAATATTATTTGACGACAACGTCCGCTCCTTTCAAAACCTCCCTCTTTGCCATTCCTTATAATATTGGCTATACACGCCGCGATATATTTGAATTATGACGACCAACGCCTCGTACAAATCAAATAAAGTATAGAAGTGTACAAGATGAGCTACAGCAGATCTCCGATAGCGGGATTCATGATGTTACACTGAGGATTAAGATATCACGATCGGTTTTGCGTGAGCTCGTATGTTAAATTCATGCCAATAATAACTTTGAAATTTTTCATTTACGTTTGAAAACTTACGAAGATTGCTAAGAAAAACACATCGTCACGTGTAACTTTCATACAATTGAATTGAATTCAGTTAAATATACTACACAAATATTAGATATAAGTGAATGAAAATTAAATACGCAAATATCTACTTCGCGATCTTCTAATGTTCTTAAATCATCATCTCTACGATAATGGTAATCTTATGGAAATACGGTTTTTCATTTAAATTCACGTTATACTAGGCTAACGCACCTCACACATTCACAGGATATTTTTTATTTTCTTTTTTTATTTCATAACCTGGAGAAATAAAATTGAATGTAAAAACTTGAATCACGTAAGAAATCGCGATATGGGACCAGTCGATGCCGTATGATTGATTTGATTTTATTAATATTTACCATTCAGCAATGCTGTGACACCGGTATTACTTCATAACGAGGAGTTCAATGCCTCCTTATTTGTAATCTGCATAACGCATCGCCGTACTAATGTCAATACCGAATAACATTTTCATTAACGATATGCATAATGTAGCGATTTTTATTTGTCATATTAACTGGATACCTGAATAAGTGTTACCATGTATCATATCATAGAACACGTGAGATTAGGCTTTGGTATTTAACATTGCTAGTTTTCGATACTGTTTTATTACATTTTTCCTTAAATGCTTTTATAAAAATGTTATTCCTAATATTTTTATTTCTTATAATAATTTTACCACTTTCATTTTTAATACATGTATATGTACGTGTAAAATACGAGATACTTGTGTAAAATATATTTTTCGTGAATATTGTACGTGATTTTTCTGTCGGAGAGAATAAACGTTATTGCACTGATAAGAAAAATATCTTAACCCAAAAAATATTACTTTACTAAAAAAAAGTTATTCATTAGGTGGCTCCTAATAGCTTGTTAATTTAAATTTAGAAAATAATAAGCAATTAAACCATGCAGTTCTTTAATTTAAGTACCTATTTATTTAAGTATGTCTTATGCAACGAGAAGCGATAGGGGGGCGTGTTACATTTATGTCTCGGATGGTCTCTGTTTCTCCTCGGACAAGCCAACGTCGCGATTGCACTCGTTTATAATCAAAATGGAAATGCAGACCGGCGGGTAAACGAGAAGGCGAGGTTTGAAATCAATGAAATCGCGCGCGGCGGTAAAAAAGGCTGCGGGCAAATTGAGGCGACGATTTCTCCCAGTTGAATTAAACCCATTTATGCTTTTCTATTTATCGCCAGTAACGGGCGCGAAGTGACGCAGGATTACGGGGGACGAGAAACGATGATGCCGCGACGCTTTAGCTTTGTGTAAGCTTATAATCAGAATGCAAATACAGAGCCCGGGGATGTATCGACTTCCGCCTGACAGTTAAACCGTTAAAGGCGCGCCTAATTGGCGTGATCTCTCAATTATGCCGGGCCCTTTGAACGCGACCGACTCCCATTCCACATTTTGCAGTATCGCGAACTTTCTTTTCGAACCCCCGAGAGTGACAAAACTTTCAACAGCGTAACTTCGAAAATCTTGGTCCTCTTTTTATAATCGCTACGTATTCTTGCCCTTGGTCTAAGGGCCTTCACACACGCTTTCCGTAAGACGCAACAGTAAGGCCCGGTATACAATCAATTGTTAGTCGTTAGTCAGAAGTCGGAGCTATACTTTCTCTTTCGCCTGGCAAGAAAAAGGATTGACATGTAATTCCGACTTCTGACTAACGACTAACAACTCATTGTACACCGGGCCTAAGATTTCGACCAATCGCGTTGCTCGATTCGATAATGGACGGCCGAATCGAGCAACGCGATTGGTCGAAATCTTACTGTTACGTCTTATGGGAAGCATGCGTGAAAGCCCTTAGAGATTCAATTTACTGCCACAAGAAATATATGCAAAGTGGAAATACTGGGCGATAAATAATGTATAAATTTGTAATCTAGGGGCTCGCTTTAGTTTCTCGTTCTAAATCTTTCCCCTTTGTCATTTTTCTCTCTCGCCGTGCCTTCTTCGTCATACGAAGAGATTGCGTGACTAACCAAGGGAGCGTAGCACCTATACACGTCGTGATTAGCATCCCACTTGTAATTTCTACATGATATCTCTTGCGCAGATGCACTTCAATTTGCCAAGTCCCTCCCCATTTGTCCCAATTACCGTCGAAATCCGTAATCGTCGCATGCGTGGCGTTGCGGTAGAAAAATCGCCGGAAGCCGCGCATTACGCGACGCGTACACTTTCTTTTCCCCCCCGCCTCCGTCACGTGCGACGGCCGACTCAATCAATCAATCGTGCAACCGCATTCGTTTTCGCGGAAGCACGCCTCACGAAAGTGGCTTTACGCCACGGCACGCCGCGATTCAAGCGTTTTCGTCTCGTTTTGCCGCGTAATTTAGAATCTAATTAAGAATCACCTTGGCCGGCGGAGTTGCGTGTGCGCTCGCGCACACGCACAATTTTATGCATGCCCGCGTGTACGCGTGCGGGGCCCGAACGAGAGGAGCATAAATCTCACGTGAAATGAGCATTAACTGCGAAACCGCTCTCCGCGAGTTTGTAATTATAATTATAATATGCGCGAACGAGAGGTACTCACGCTCGATACACGTTCCACTCGCTCGTTGACTTTGGGCACGGTGGCTCGGTTCTGCAACAGAGAAGAAAAATACAGGCGTGACGATAATGCCGATACGACAGATCACGCGCGGCTATCGCGATTAAGCGATCATCTGCGCGATTCGCACCTCGTGTCCTACACGACGCATTATCGAGGAGCAAAACGCAGAGCTAAAAATGTGCGGTAACAAAGTGCGACGGAAATTACAGTAATGGGATACCCGATGCACATTAATATTGTACACGGGGCAAGCGCAATTTCAGGTATAATAAATCTATCAGCGTGCCCCACCGTCAGCGGCTCCCTGAAAAATCTAGCAGTTACGACGATAAAATTTGCATAGCAGAAACAATTTTTTATCTACCGGCTACTCTGCAACAGTACGCAGTATTTCGCTTGCAACATCTGCTCGATGCAACGTGGACGTTAGTTTGGTAATCTTGCTAACGACCGTAAATTCCGTCCGAATCTGGACTTTAATTGTTCATTCGCATTTCCAACCGTGCACAAATAATCGTAAATAACTCCGAACCCGACAGCTGTTCTAGGGATTAATCTCAAAACTCGTCTGTAAAGGGAGAAAATCAAATCAGACATGTGGCTCACGCAATCCAACCGGGCACGATTGCATTTCGCATTCGTCGCGTGAACAGAACGTCGCACTTTTTCCCGGGGAAAAACGCCGCGCGATCGAAGGGAGAGAGGAAAAGCGTCGCGTCGCGCAAGCAGATGTACGCGCCGCGTCGCGAAAACGACGGCCGTAGAAAAACGAAGACAGGGGCAGCTGTCAGTAATCCTCGCTGCTTAGACGACTCCCTTTGAATTCTGCATAACTAATTTGAATAATTTCCTAGTTTACAGGACGAGCACGGCCGGATCTGGCGTCGTATCTAGCACGTAAAACGCACGGCCGTCCCATCAGTCTGGCCGTCGCATCGGCGGCTCGCGCGACGCGTACGCCAAGTCTTTTACACGGCATTTCGTCACGTTAACTCGAATTAAAATTCCTCGCACGACGGATAACACGACGGAGAAAACATTGTTTTCGTCACACTTGATCTCTCGTTTCTTCTACCATCCCCCCCCCCCTCTCTCTCTCTCTCTCTCCTCTCTCTCCTCTCTTTCTTTCGCGCGACTCGAAGATTTATGAACGTAATGACATCGTACATCAGTCGGAAGCAAGGCCTCTGAGCGAAACTTGATTAACCCATTACGTTGCGTTATATGGAGCAGCTACTTTATAATCGCGCAAGATGAAGAGAGTCGATAAGTCGAATATCATGGGAATATCATGGCGGTCGGTCTCGCCGTTACGTTAAACTCCTGGAAACGTATTGCCTGTGGCATATTACTGTAATATCCTCCGCAGTCTGCAACATTGATGTACAGAGTGATCCCAGAATAGACGTATCATTGACTTTCGACTTAATATAACACTTTCCTCGACAAAACCGTTAAGACGTAGAGAGCGAAAACGAAGAGATTTTGTTAAGTATTACAAATAAAGATAAATAACAACTCTCCCATTTCGTCAGTGTTTTCTTCACCATACCTGGCATTTTTAATAATACAGAAAATTTATTGTGAAAAATATTACCTCAGCCAGGGTTCGAACCTGGACCTCCCTACATTCTAGGCGGGCGTCTCGCCAATTCGAATTGGTGTTGTTGATTGAAAACGTTGTTAATTATTGCTGGCGACATTGAAGAATACTCCTATTTCGTCTAACTTGTTTTTTTTTAAGTAAACCGTACTGTAGTAGAATTATAATCTAAAATTTAGAGATTGATTTCAAATGTCACAAATGAAAAGTTGCATAAGAACGTAATGTTAAACTATTAATTGTTGTTAAGTAAGCTCCGACGTTACATCGAGAAATATTCAGATAGATATTTTAGAATCCTAGTTTATCAAAGTACTCCCTTCCATAAATTTCGTTAAAGACGTAGTCTGAGATCTCTCCGGAGGATGCACCGGCGCGGCGCTACGACAATGAATCTCCGCGAGCGAAATAATTCTGGCGATTGTGCGCGGCTGCGAAATAATTCATTCGGCGTTTCCGCAACGGGCGGATCGTGTGTGTTGCGGTGTGCATTGCGGCTGATATCTCTCGTCTCTCGTGGGTACTGTGTGCGAACCCTGACCGTACGTGGCAGATAACGTATGGGCTTTCGTGGATTTTCCTGTTTCTGCCGGCGGAGATAAGGAAGGAAACAGGAAACGACGGCGCCGAGGACGTTGCACGTGAGGTACATGCCCGATGAAAGCGAGCCGTCTTATCGCGGCGCGAAGGGAAATGAGTCGTTAAAGCAGCGATCATTTTTCAGGTCTCGTCCTGCGTCGCCACTTCGACGTTGCGACTAGTCGGATGTGACAATCGCGACAAGATTATGCCCGTATTATTGTATTATACGGCGTGTTTTAATTTCACCAAACATTTCTCTAAAAGTCAATCGGTGCGTTGTCACTGAAAACAGTGATAAGTATAGCACTGAATTATTCAATGTGAATTAGTGAATGTTTTCAGTGATGATCCACTGACTTTTAGAAAAGATCGATACGACGAGACATATCTTCGTAGACAGTTTGAATTTACATCTACGACCAAAAGGATGGTGTCTATCCCTAAGGAGAGTTTTTTTCGTGATCTTGTTTAATTTTACATATTATTATTGTATACATTTTGATTGTCTATTAATTTAATTTGTATCATTAATGTAATTTGTATCTTCGATAAGCCTGCAATTCCGATTATCGGTTTGGACCTTTTAGAATGTGCTCGAGCAGGACCTAAACCCTTGGTCGAAACGTCGCACTGTATTTATTTTATTTTATTTTATTTTATTAAGCACATGCCAGGTAAGGTCGACTTAACTTATTCATTGATATCTTCGTTAGGGTTTACAAATGCCAAGTTTTTCGTGCCCTTAAAGAAAACCTGCATCATTTTTAGCAAACTAGCACGCCTGATTGTGAGTGAGAATGATAAGACACCTGCGCCGATCCGTTTCCGTCGGGGTACACCCGGCGGGACGAACTCGTCGCTAGCGCACCGCGGGAATGGCGTTTCGCGATGCGTATTCCGGTGCGTGTACGCACGGAGGAACGAGCGCACGGTGCGTATAGCCACATCCGTACGCGGGCGTACATCGGGCACGCGGGGAATAGCCGCAGGTAAAGAGAGAAAGAGAGAGAGAAAGAGAGTACCAACCGGCGACGCGCTCGGTAAGCTACGACGAAGGTTATCTCACGGCGCGGATCTAAACGTTTTACCGTGTACGTAACTACCACCACGCTCTCGCGTCGGAGTACATTGTCATTTTATGGACAGATAGGCCCGCCTCGCTGCGCGCGCCCAACGAGCAACGACGAGCAGACGCGTACAATTTACGCGTCTAATTGCACCGCTATCAATTTCGCTCGCCAAGTGAGACATTAAGTCGCGATTCGCTAACGAGGCCATCGTGCACGCTCGTTTCCTCCACCCAGCGTTTTTCTCCCCCCCCCCCCCCCCCCCTCCCCTTCTTGTTCGCGGACGATTTTCCGACGAATTGTCCGAGGCGCAAGAGGCAAACCCTTCGAAATAATACGATTTACCCACATGCCTCAGTGGTCGAATTGGTGAGACGCCCCGCCTGGAGAGTAAAGGAGGTCCGGGTTCAAACCCTGGCTGAGGTAATATTTTTCGCAATAAATTTGCTGTGTTAAAAACACGTTGGCAATTATGGTCGATTGGAAGCTTAATTATTGTTAGTCTCAAGTACTGGCGTCAAATAATTCTTGATGTTAATGCGATTTAAATGATACGTGCTTCTCGATACTATTTTCTCCCTCATTTTCCAATCTTAATTCATATGTGCACGGTGTATTTTTTTTAAATAGTTTTAATGACGGTTTTTTAAATCGAAAATAGCATGTTTACGAGTCACAATTGAAAAAAAATAAAAGGTCAGCCTATTAATATAGCTGTGATAGTTCGGTAAACTTGATAGGAAAGGTCTCGATTAATCATGCTATCCAGTTGGTTTGAAAACTTGTAAATTAGTCGGTTACGCAGCTGTTTCGGTCTATAGTCTTTAATTATCGATGATTCGACTTCGAGACAAGCATCATTCAGGCCCGAGCATGGTCGCGATGGCCAATAACAGCCTGTACAATACTTATGTTGTAGCCTCGAGGCTAAACCATGTTCATGCCAGAGGTCTCGCGTTTTGGGTTCGCGAAAAGTCCCGTTAAGAGTGACCACGTGAATTCGCGCGTCAAGGTCTCAAACGTTCGGTCACCAGCATTGGTTTTCGAGGCCCGATCGTCGCCGTTAGCATAGCATTGCGCGCAGCCGGCAGCGGGGCGGAGTGGTCGTAAAGAGTAGACAAACGTACATACGTATGTTGTAAGATTTAATTACATCGTTGCGAGGAAGAGTGATCGCTGGAACTAGCAGTGTCACGCCTTTTAATCCGCGGACACCTCGGTTATTACTTCCCGCGGCTTTTTAAACTTGTCACCGCGCCAGCCAGCCGCCAACGGGCGTAAATAATGCGGCTTTCTCCGTTCCGCCGCATTTACCGGCTACCTCTTCAACCCGAACGTCCATTACTGCATTATTTATTAACAGTGTACGCGATCTTAACTCACGCACCCCGCACGCGGAGATCGCTCCGTGACGCTCCTCCCTCTCGCGCTTCACACACCCGACAGCACATCGCGAAATTTTCCCTCGCAAGTTAAAACGCAACAAAAAGCAGAAAGTTTCATTTTACGCCGTGGACTCCTCCGTAGAAACTTTACGATGGCTGAACGTCTGAAATCCAGCGCGAAAATTTAACGCGCTTGCCTCACCACTGATATTCTATTATCTTGTATTATGACTACATACTTCTCCGGCGAATAGCGTATATACTAATGGGTTATCAAGGAGTCGATAATAGATTAAAAACTTATCAATCCCCGAAGCACGAAAGTTTCATTTGTTACGTTGAGTAACAGTAAAGTGAACGAAGGCTAGGGTATATCTACGAGCGCTGATTAGATGTCGTAACAGAATGACTGACATACTTGTACGTAACACGTGCCGTCCATTACACTTATCGCGGCAGCACTATGTTTCGCCGGAGATAAAAGTCGGAAAATAATTGGATAAAGGTGATCGCACGTGCCACGTTTTCATAATCCGACCAGGAAAGCGTCGAGCGCCAATTTCATCGGGGATGACGGACGAGAGGTGAGCGAAAACTAGCGGTGATGGCTAATGAAGTTTAGTGTGGCGAAAGTGCTGTTAAATAACGCGTCCTTTTGTCGTTCTTTGTCGCAGAAATTCGCGCAAAAAAGCCGACCATTAATTTCCAGAAAGTAGCGCGACGCGACATTAATTCGTACGGCATCCACTTACTTACACGTGGTCGTCGTAATTTTAGACAGCTTTCTTGATGAATTTAGGAGAAAGGAAATTGTGTAAAAAAACCCGAAAGGACAATTTCGAAAAAGAACGATCGTCCGTCATCTCTTTGAAAGCGAAAGTTCAAAAGATTTTGATTCGACAGTTATTTTGGAAATGAATAATAAACATGTGGAGTACAGTTATATGGAACTAATGTAAACTCAATAGATAAGATATTGACAATATTAGAAATATATAAATTGATGAATAAGAATAAATCACCGAAATACTCGGATTAGTGGCCAATTCGACAATACGATTTAACACTGTCATATCCTTCACAATTTTCTCAAACGTTCTCAAAAACTTAACTAAAAAGAATCATCTAACATTATGAAAAGCAAATTTTTATAACTGTTGGGGAAATCTTTTTTCTGATATTTCCTGTATCAAGCACAAAATTGACCGTCCTGTTTGTCTATTGATAAAACCACCGCGGCAGGATTTTCTCTATATTATGCAAAAGAACTGAATATATCTCTCGCGAGACACAGGCACGACCGAGAGGAAGGAGCGAGTCCAGAGCCGAGACAGTCCGTATCCCCCTTTCGTTCTGCTTCACGCACTCCCGCGTGGAGAGCAAGGGCGGCAGGACGGAGCGTGGAAGAGGCGGAGGAAGGACGCGCGAGCGCAGGACGAGGAGAGATTCGCCGGAGAGCACCCGACCTCCACCTTGGTCGCCACGCATCGTGGAATTCGCATTCGGGGAAGAAGCTCTTCTCCACCACACCTCGCCTCACCGGCGCTCGCTTCAGCGCTCGCTGCTGCTTTGCATTTTACACTGGCGTTGAGATTTGGTCGTTAGATTCGCCGATGCACCATCGTTCCGGCCCTCCTCTCACCGAACGCACCGGCGTCGTCCTCCTCCTTCAGGAACGAAGCGTCTCCTCGCGGACGGCTCTCAAATTGGTTAACATTCCTTTTGTTAAATTTTGTGCTTCGTTCATATATGGCTTCGTAATAACATATTGTTTATAAGCAAATTTTGATCTAGCTATTGTGATCTATCTCAAATGTGTGTGTATATACATATAATTCTAAATTTTTCCAAACTATGTTGTTCCAAACTATTTGTAAAACATTAATTTGCATTCTTGTGTTTCTCAGATGAATATATTTTAAAATTCGAAGCTTATTTTGCAAAGTTTTCTATTATTTAGTATAGTGTTACATATGTTAAGCAAATGTATGATAAAATGTGTACTACAATTATGATGAAATTAAATTTATATGAAAACGATCTTTAACTTCTTTCTGTTTCCCCTCCGACTTTTCCCTATTATCTTCAGGAAAGGATGCAATGCCCTGACTCCCCGTTGCGCTTTATATTCGCGTAGGACTTTTACTACACGCACGATGCATTCGTAAGTCTCGCACAACAAAAACGCATCGGCCCTGAAAGTGCGTCAAACTCGATGCACCGCGGGGCACGTATGCGACGCGTGGAAAAACTCACGTCCCGAGTTTCCGTCGATACGAATACTAGAACGAAAAGAGTTGTCGAGCAAGAAAATCTTTCTGTACCTATTCCCGCCTTTAACGTTCCACCTTTCAATTATAAAAACTTACTAGATGTTGTCTAGCAAATCTTTAAAAAATTCTGAGAAATAGAATTTAGTTTACAACTAAATAAATATCTTTTAATTAAGCTATATCAATTCTGTAGAATTTTATTATCTGTAGACAACGAAATCTGAACTCCAATTAACGACATACAACTCGGAACTAATTAACATAAATCATAATAAATATATCAAGTCTAAGATTAGGAAGATGCAAAAAATATAATATTATTACGCGTGTTTGATAATTGTTAGTCTGCAAGACAAAATGTAATGATCCCGAGACGTGAGATAATATAACAGCAAGCGCGCAATCATTCCTCTCATTACCTCTCCGTGGCAAAACTGTGACGTTATAACGCGAACGATTATCTAATGTCTCGTCTAAAGAAAATCTCCAGATGGGTAACCCACTAAACTACAAGGGAGACTACGAGCATGCAATAAGGACAATGGGCTCCACGAGAGTCTATACTCTGCGGTGTGACTCGTGCGCGTGCAGGCAATTGCATTGTGGAGAAAGCTAGTCTCACCTACAGGACTATTTTCCTCTCCTCCTCTTCCACCCTCGCTTCACTCTCCCGCCGGTTTCTCTGTCGCTCGCCTGGACCGTCTTATTTCCATCTCGCGCGTACCAACAATGTTGTTGCAATCGGCCAAGCTCGCAAATGTCGCGTAGCGAGATGAGATGGAATTACAAGAGAAGAGAATATTAAGAACGAGTTTCTCTAGGGAGATGCAGTTGTCGACGAGAGAGAGGGGGGGGGGAGAGAGAGAGAGAGAGAGAGAGAGAGAGACAAATTTGATTACGACATCCCTTTCCTATTCAAGCCATTGAAAAAATTCTCCGATAAACAGTGGCTTAGAATCACCGAGGAGAATAGTTCTGCAAAATTTAATCCTATCTATTTGTCTGCTAAAGATTTATAATTTCTATTAATAACTAATTGTAAAGAAATATAATTACTACGTAGCAATTGTAGACTAGATTATTCCTAACATTCCTATATCTTCGTAAAACAAAATTTGTATACGTTGTATTGCATGGATTCCCTGGAATTAAAAAAAATTTCATTACATGCGCGCATCGACAATTATTTTTTTAGCTTATAGTCTTATGACGTAGACAGAGAAGGAGAGATCAATTAAAGTTCGAGTTCCAAGAGACAACGATAGATTCACTCTAAGTTAATTACTAATCGTAATTTCAACCCTGCTTCTTCATAAGCTCCATATATTCTCGTCTCATTTCGCCTCCTCATACTAAACAAGTCATGCGAACACCGCGGATTATGTTTCATGTAAATAATATTGCGCGAGATCAGTCACCCCCGCGGCGGGGGATTCCGGATCGAGTACACCGGCGAATTCAATGCAAACGTCTGCATTAGTTGACCCGACATCTCATGAGCGCGATACAGAATAAATTGAGAATGAAGTTGAGACGCAAGTTGATTATATCTGTTAGTTGAAAAGTTAACACCTCATTTTTTAAATTCAAATACAATTAATAATGTTTTCTTCTTCAAAATGCATCAGAGTTACTGGTACTTTTCAAAAGAGAATTTGGCAATTAACATTGAAAAGAATAGAAACGAAAACGGAAAATTCTGATAATTTTTAGTTATCGGAGGTGAAAGTTTATCTGAAATTTAAAAAAATTTTTAATGATAATAATAGTGGCAAACTCTTGTACAAAAAATTTGGATTAATTTAATACTTATTCCTTTCGTTCACTTTTGTAAAATTGCATTCTATAAAAACATAATAAAAAGAAGTATGACATATTCTGATCATTAAAGCGTAAAACTTCATACTTGCGAAATTTTTCGTTTCTATTAGCATAGTTACTTCAGCCAAAACTAACACAATAGAAAAGTGCACGTCTAAATGTACTGTAAAACAGTAATCGTTATGATAAAGTATCAAAGAGGAAACACTAAGCGATACATGCGGATACTGCAAGCATGCTCGGCGCAATCTATTTGTGTCGCTGTACTCATAAGTACGAGCTGTCACGAGGGCCGCATTATATTCGTCGATAAAGCACCCCGATAAAACCCGCGATAAAACGCCGAGTCGTTACTCGCCCACTCTTACTTCGCACTTGCGCGACCAATTAGCTATCAGCTGGCGGCGGACCTCGTCCGCTTAGAAACAAGAAATCAAAAGGCAAGGCTACCGTCCTGCCGCGGTAAACGCGTGAGAGTTCCCGCCGGGTACCGTACCGAATCGCGGCGCGTAAATACGAAGAAGCACGCCATCGTGAACTTCACCACCAGCACGAGCCATGCACGGCTACAAAAACAGAGAGAGAGAGATCCACTTCTCACGCGGAAGCACCTTGAGTTAGTGATACTCTCTTGTCGCGTCGCCGGTGCCCCCCGCTGTCGCCGATCTGATCTCCGTGGATCTGTGCTCGCTCGCAAATTCGCACGCAGACTTTTCGTCGTCGAATTAACGATTTCTACAAGCGAGAGAAAACAGGATTCCGGAGCATGCACGCGAGGATGGGGGGGAAAAAAACTTTTCCCTTAATTAGGCGAATGATGCCGGTTCGTTCTTGGAGCGAGCGAAAACCGCTGGTGGATTTGCGCTCGTTGCGATGCTATAAGGGATGCTATAAGGATGCAACTTTACACGATATTAAACTCGTACTCGGCGAGAGGAAAATTTCTTGGTTATTAACTTGTATCGCTCGGGCACAAAGCAAATAACAAACTAACAAGGCGACTGACGTCTCATAAATTAGTGGAACAAAATGAGCAGAATTAACTAGAACCAATTCTAGTTAATATTTTTATTCGTTGCTCTTTTTTTGCGAAAAAAGTTGTCAAAGCAAAAAGTTATTTGATTAAGAGTACGCATCTTTTTATTTTTATATGTGAAATTTAGAAATACTGCGATTGAAAAAATTGATTTCATCCGCTTGTTCATCATATTTTTGATTGTAATATTTTATGAAATATTTTACACCGTGCAGTGAGTTAAAGAAATGTTATTCCAATTAAAAGTTATGATCATCGTCTTTTGTCTGATGGATTGTGTATTTAATTCTGTACCGCGTTTGATATAGTGTCAATAACGTAACGCAGTATTGATATTTCGTTAAAGCAGACATGGCAAATAACGGTACTGAGTAGTGTCTAACATTCATTCAGTACAAATTGACTTTTCAGTGAATGAGGTTTCTGGTTAAACACATAAATCCGGTAAGTCAATATTAGATTCTAGATAAGTATATACATAATGTCGAGTGCATTATAGCTACACTGAAGCGAAGCTGCTTCTAACAATATGTACAAAACGATGTAAAACAATATGTACGACGATGTTGGATATTATTATTATTACCATTTAAATTTCTCGACAAAGATCAGGGGGAGCTGGCAAGAATAACTTGTGCCAGATAACTTTTAATGTCAATTACGCGGAGATTCGGTGAAAATATGTATGTAGTTAGACGAGAATTGCCTCGTGCAACTAAATTTTCATAGCTAATATTAGAAATGGTTGACTGTTATCATTTATTGCGTTTCTTTGCTCTCCATGCTCAACAGGATGCATCGAAAGTGGAGAATACGAAGGTACGCGTGGGCGTATTTACGAGGAAGCTCGAGGCGATTCCGCGGGACTGTTAAAAAATACGCCTCGCAAACTTGTCACCGCTTGCGGATCATTAGCGCGATTTGCGCGCGACTCGGACAATTTTAATCACGACGGGATTCGTTATCGCCGGTAGAAACGGATGTTAATCCACCAATTTATTGCATAATCCGAGGCAAAGTGTAATCCGTGTCGTTTTCTCTCTCCGTCTCCCTTTCCTCGCAATTTTCGCGCCTCCCTTTCTATCCGTCCACGGCACGTTTTCGCTCACCCGCTGATTTCACGGTGAGTAATTTAATTAGTCGGAAAGATTCTGTCTCGCATCATTCCCGGAATCTAGCCCGCGGGCGCCGGCCTGCAATTAGTTTATTTCTTTTTGCAGACGACCACCATAGCGCCACTGGCGTGAAGATTGTCAGATAATTCGGCCCCTCGAGGCGAAGAGCACACCGATATGTTACCCGATAACGACACAAGTGGGGAAATGTTTAAGTGAATAACAGACAATCATTTTTGTAGGGCTATCTTCCCGAATCTTCTCGCCACATTTCGACGGCGTATGCACACATAAACAGAAAAATACAAATGTGTACATTCGAGTTCCCCCTCGTAGCTTGATTGAAACGTATTGAAAAGTTTTCAGTGATTAATAAGAGACTGAAACGTGTGTGACGTGAGGAAAATATAATGCATAATTAATAACGGCATACTCATGCTCTTGAGATGACGCGCCTATGATAGGTAAACGGTTAACGATCAGAAGTCATCGATCTATAAACGTCGAAGGCTGCGCGTTGTCGGCTAGATGCAACCTTCTCCCGAAGCAATCTCCTTTACGCGGGGCCATTGACGTGTCCCGTTACCCTCGGTAATGATTACGTTGCCTAACAATAATTAACAGTGCCCATCAAACGCTCATTAGTCAGAGTAAATATGCGGTCGATATTCGGTTACGGTGTTTTAATGCTACGCTGGGGTGGCACTCGTCAAGATACGTGCATGCGGGTAATAAACGAAGTCACAAATATACGGCGACACGGCTGAATACCGTACCGGCTGTTACCGCGTATTACCGAAAGGATTAAAAAGAAGAGCACGCCAAGAGATAAGGAGTGGCGTAATGTCATTCGACGTAGCGGTACGTAGGTTTCTTGTAACACTGGGCGATTTTTGCCAGCGCTGTCGGACGATGAAACGAAATGAATATTATATTATACTTAAGCAGTTCTACGGAAAGGAAGGCAAAATGGCATCTGTAGGTAAAGCGGACTCATTAAATGTAAACTATTCATTTAGAAGCAAGTAATATTAATAGACGGTACGTCCCCCATAGGTATATTAATATTACTTGCTTCTAAATGGCATTAATAGCTTAAATTAATGAGAGCGGTTCGTTTTACCTACAGGTGCCGTTTTGTCTTCCTTTCTCCTATATATTAAAACTTGTAGATATACAAACATGTACTCTCTAAAAGTCAATCAGTGGATTATCGCTGAAAACAGTGAATACTCACTGATTCACAGTTATAAATATACCACTGCGATTTTCAGTAGTATACCTATAACTGTAAATTAGTGACTATTCATTGTTTTCAGTGATAATTCACTGATTCACCTTTAGAGCGTACATATAAATATTAATACATATCCGCAAGCTTGATAGAAGTATAGAATTTCTTAATCTAAATTTGAACTGCTCAAATTGCAAGCATTATTATATAAAATCTAGAATCATAAAAATACCGTCGAAAATCATTTCGCGTGATCACAAACGCAACCGTATATCAAGCGTGTGGGAAGGCCCGTAGAGGCGATGCAAAGGCGAGACAGAAAAGGTGAAAGGGGAGGAAGGCACGTACGTCGGAGCTGCATCGACGCCACTGAAACGTTCGTCGTCACGGTGACCTTTTAAGGTGCCGAAGGGTACCACCTTTCCCCCTGGCAGCCACAGCGTCGGCGAAGAGCATTCTGAGACGATAAGAGAAGGCCCATCGCGTAACAATGCCGGTAGCTGTCGTTTGCGCTCGCGCACGGCTCGCCGCCGCATCTCCTCTCGGTAATGGGAGGGATTCTGTTTCCTGTCGAGGCAACAGATCGCGCATACTAAACTCCGTCGAAGCTACCGTTAGCATCTGTAGTAACTCGCCAGACAAACAGGCCTTTTCCTAGAGAGCTCTGTCTAAGGCTCATTGTGACCCACACACATATATATACATATATATATGTATATTGGAGCGCTACGGTGATGGAACCCGGCTTTTTCTTCTCGCGAACGAACACGCGTTAGCTTCACGTATGACAGGCGCCGGAACGGCAGGCTAAGCTATATTTACAGGCAATAAGTACGGTCTCATAGCGCATATACTTTTGATTTACCTTACAACGCGAACTTTTAAACATATTTGTCAAACATCTGCTAGCTTCCGCTTTTTTCTCGCCTTTTAATGGCGTACGTCTTTTACTTAAACAAAAAATTTATTATTGACACTTTTGTTATTAATCTCAAAATTAATTGAGATGCCAAAATTGGACAAAGGAGCTCTGTATTCTTTTATAATTCTTAATACTTTTAAACGTGAATTGTTAATTTTATGAATAAAACTAATATTATCAATATCAGAAAAGCAATATCATTTATACAATTACACAATATCACACTCTGTAAATCGAAATCGAATTCACTCTACACAGCGTGGATTTTCTAGATACAGAGTCTAGGCCCTTCATACCCTTTTCCTTTGATATTCATTTTCCTCTGTCGGGCGAGCCGCTTCTATTACTTTTGATTTCTTGCCGCAAAACTTAATTCACGAGTCTACCGGTGCAAATTGCACTCGAGATTGCATATCGACCGTTTAACCCCGCTAATTGCGCTAAACCGAATTTTAACTGTGTTGAATGCGAACGCATCGCGGACGGAAACGGCGTCTGTTAGAGATAATTCACGTAGATACTTTTATCTCGCGGTTGCGTCAGAAGTACAATGGCATGAGATCGTTGCTCCAGCGTAGCGTTAAACGTTACGGCTATACGAATTAGATTATATTAGTATCGCGCATATACCCTAGTAATCAAGTATCATGATAATCAAGTAAAAGGTTCTATTAACAAACCGCTCATAAATTATGCTCCTTTTAGCGGTGTTCATATGTCTAGAGGTAAAAGCGGCTCGCGTCTGAAAAAAAAGAAGCTAGTTGCGTTTATCAAATTGCAGTCGGAAGCGTCACGAGCGCGTAAGGTGATCAAAAAAGATCGCGGTGTTATGTTCGCAGTATATCTCAGCCCTTCGAGCCATTGTGTCGGCGAGATTACGTGGAATCTATCGTGTGTTATACGGAGCGGCTGAATAGATAGATAAATGGATACCGTATAGGAATAGCCGGAGTCTGAGACTACTAAGGGGTACACTACTGGCTCGGTTGAACAATAGGGGCCCCTCACTATAATCGGAAGTGAGTCTTGTTAGCGTAATGCGTAACTGTACATAGTGAACGGCTAATTTCGCATTATATCCCATTACGTATCGACGGATTAAGGTCTTGGGATCCCGCCGTACATCTTCCTTCATTTTCCTTTACTAGGAAATCCGCAGCATGAGACATTCTATTAATCGGCCGATTATGCGATTCGTCAACGATATTCACGTGCGTATCAACGGTATTTAAGAGTATACTCCATTTCTTCCACGTGTCGCCAATAATACTTCAAATTGTTGCTTTACATAAATTAAGATTCAATTATTTTATCAAGCGCATACGTAAGTAACTTTCTGCAAATATAAATACTAATAATTATAATTGTGATATCTTTTTCAACGAGATATGTTACGTAAACTATAATGGTATGCCTTGATGATACAAACAGAAGTTACGCGCGTGACACTTTCTCCAAGCTGTACGCGACTTGTTATTAAGATGCTGGAACCGCGTCTAGATCGAAAATGCATCGCGTGACACTTCTCACACGTTTCCCGGCGATAAATTCTTGCAAGGCGTGTGTTAACACGGCAGAAGTAATTTCACACAGAAATGTCGGGGAGAAGGTCGGAGAGCGACTTGCAATATTTATCTCGACATAAATTGCTGAACGGTTTACATGCAGGCTCGTCATAAATATCGTGATGCGTATCTTGATACGCCCGCTCGTAACCGCATCGTACCACAGTGGAACACAGTAGCCGCGAAAGCAATAATAGTCGTTTGTAATATTAGGAAGAAAACTGACGAGACACTTAAGGCGCGTGAATCATGACGCGGAAGCGACCTACTCAAATCAGTTATGAGTGAAAAATAACCGCTGTATTACTATACTTTGGATTATTTATGCAGAATTTTAATGTCTGGTCGTGAGGACCTCCTGCATAAATTTTTTAGAAAATAAATAAAAGCATTTTCTTCCGGATGATTTTGATCTAAAGTCAACGTAATCTTTACACTCCTTATTTTTCTTTTATAAACAAAATTATAAATAAAGTTATATTACACTAAAGAATGTATTGAGCAACAGACGAAGTACTGGCTTTAAAATGTTTGACATGTTTATAAAGATGTCTGTTTGAAAGAAATGTTAGGATCTTCTGGCTAAATGTGTCGCGAAAAACATGTCCGCAAGTACATCTTGGCACAGTCGTGCGTCTTGCGGAGCAGTCCTGGCATTTAAATGTTAGCTCTACCTGCCCAATGGTATTTTACCATAGTACGAGAGGCCGCATCACGCGCCGTTCGCCGTCGCTCTGTTCAATTTCGAAAGTTAAATGTCAATGAGCAAGCGTGCCTACACGCTTCAAGCTGCACCCGGCTACGTGTTTAAAACAATAAATCTTTTCGAAAGGAATAAAAAAACGCGTGCAAACATTATTCCCTCCCGATGCACTTCTGTGTATCACGCATTGGGCATTTTTGCAAGAGCTATCTGACGGAAATTCATGATCGTTGTAGCGTTCAAGATGCTGTTGAAAGAAAATAAGGGGAACAAACGAATAAACGAATATCGCTTCTATTGTTTTTGCGAATAAGTTTTCTGCGTGTTTCGCATCCACGGGAGCGAGGTTCGAAAGTTTTAAGGCACTCCGAATACCAGGTCAAGTTCATCATACTTAAGTAGATCCATCAAATCGTCATCCAAGCGTAGCAGCGATATTATTTCTAGGAAACGTTTGTCCCGTTTTCATTAAATCGTGTCACGCTTCGTGATTCGCTCCGCCGATAGTCGAGGAAAGCGATGGAGATTTCTTATCGTCCGCATTCGTCCCTTTTACCGTATCCGTTTCGTTTACGAGTTACGTAAACCCGGCATAGAAAAGCAATCTCTCGCAGCCTTCGAAGAACACGTCTCGCACGTTAACAACCGTGTCACACTCGAACGACGGTATATCTCCCGGTTCAATGGTTTTTATTCTATACGTGTACATGTAACATATCTGCTGAAGTGAAATGAAGTATAATATATCAATTTTAAAAAAGTACATTATCATTTCAATGTACTACACCATTATTTTCAACTCAATAATTGTTGTAAAACGAAAAGTAAAAGTCAACAAATGTAATTTGGCAAATGTATTAATGATTATAAACCGACTAAGTTGCAATAATTAATTATCGGAAAATATTACGGTCTCGCGTTTCTCTCTCTTGTGTCACGATTATCTGATTAATCCTACCTTATTACGCGTCACGCAAAAATGACGTTACCATAATTATCCTCCGTCCATCAGTCTCGGTAAGAGAGAGGAAGAGAGAGAGACAGAAACTAGTTACGACGAGAAAGATGGGTCATCGACCAGTGGCGCGTATCAAACGGCAATAAAAAAGCAGCTCGTCGCGGTCCGCTCGAAAGCGCGCGCGCGCGTCTCTAACGGATGAGCGTCCTGTAAGTTGTCCCGACTTAAGGACAAACGTACTACTCCGCGTAAGGTCACCCGGGGCCTCCGCTCGATGCAACGCGTACATTTCCGCGTTCACGCCGGCGCGGCGCGGCGCGGTTCGGCTCGGCTCGGCGCGGCGCGGCGCGGCCAGTCACTGCGAGAACGTCGCCAGGTCGTAGGTCGAATATTCGATAGGCGAACGCCTGGTTAACGGTACACCACCTCGCCGGGTGCCTCCCCGAGGTTTTGACAATCCACGTCGCAGGCAATCGTGCCTGCAGCGCATGGCATACCGCGCGCTCTTGCCGTGGATTCGCACCGTGGACGATCGGACGGCAACCGAGAAGAGACGGGGCAGAGAAAGAGAACGAGAGAAAGAAAGAGTGAAGAAATAAAAAGGTGAGAGAGAGAGAGAGAGAGAGAGAGAGAGAGAGAGAGAGAGAGAGAGAAACATGATGGAAGATAAGGTGGGCGGCGGATGCTGTGAAGAAGAGATAGAGAGAGGATGGGGAGACTCCGAGGAGGCGCGAGAGCATTCGGCATATATCCGTGGACTCGGACGAGAGGCGTGTGTGCATCGGGAATTCGAATAAATCGCTAATCGAGGGTATTTATCCTCTCGCGTCAGTGATGCACGCGAATGCGGTGTGCCGTGTATGCGGTAACCTGTCGTATGCCCGTCATGCCCCGTGTGCACCGCAAAGCCGCGGTCCATCGTCGCGAATGGTATTTTCATCGATATTATACGAGTGCACCTTTGACCACCGGCGAGCGTGGGGAACGTTACTTGCGAGAAGAGATTGTCATGTGAATCGATCGATCGTAATTTCCGTAAATCGCATTCGCACGGCGGAATTGATAAAATAATCTTTCTCCAACTTCTTTGCGTCGGAATCTATCAATGTCGTTATTTATTGTCGAATGTACTGGTTGAAGCTAGAAAATTACGAAACTGTCATATACTGGAACGACTTTTGAAGGAAAGAAGTACAACTCTACATTTCTGGCAAGCCGTTCTCGGACGGAGGAGACTTGCGCATTCTACTTGCTAAGCGACGCATTCGCATCACATAGATCCACGTGATTCACGTGCATTCGCGCGGTGAATAAGATGCAGCGGGACCTACCGGTCACGAAATAAATTTATCTTTTCAAAGATACACGTGGAATCTCGACAATTTTACTTGAACGTATCTCTGTCCACGAGGACTGTGGCTTTTTCCTTGCGCCTTCGTATTTCCGCATAGTTTGTCTTTGAATTATCTATCTTCTCTCTAATCAAGAGAAATTAATACATCAGACAATAATGTAAATAACTTACTCGGGATTTGAGCTCTTGCAAGAAGATTTGCCAAGGAATTGCTCATTCCGATAACATAACAAGCCACGAAGAAAATTAAAAGATGTTTAAAAAATAAAATCGAGCTTTCCAATGTTGTGATCGTTTCGCGATCTCTTTTTAGATGCTGAACGTTCGTCGAGGCTTTTCTAATCGACGATTGGACGATAGAAAATGTAGTTGATCGGATTTTCGCGAAATTGAAAAAAATCGCCGCAGGTGCGAGATCTTTTTTCAAACGAGACGGCTTACTCGCGCACGTGCCCGTGTGGTTATCGAGAAGGAGAGAGACCGGAGAAGAAAGAAGAAGCGGATACGAGGTAAAAATGAAAAAGTCACTGATGCCATGCGAGCGACGTGACCTCTCGTCGGTGACCCCGGACGAACCGGCCAGCGACGACGAGGAAAGGGGAATGCCAGACCTCAGGCTACATTCACAGTTCGCCGAAAAAGGCATCGCACACAACCGGCACACCGATTGTGCCGATCGGTCAACAGACGTACGTAGCTCGTCCGAGAACTCGTCTTTTCCTGATTGCAGACAGGCGGAAGAATCGCCGACTGATTCGATGCCGCGAATGAAATTTGTCATGGGATCTTCATGTTTGACGTTTCCTCCTGTGATCTAATCAATCTATTTACGGCACAATACTAGAACTTGATTAATTTGACTGATGGAGAAATAATGAATCCTTTAACGAAAATTAAATCTGTTCCATGAAATAACTATATTTTTAATCTCGCTTCTCTATATCTTCTCTCTCAAGTTGAATTAACTCAATAGAAAAGTCCAAGAAATTAAACTGTATGATAATTATTTAAAAAATACACATAATGCTCTCAAAGAAACAAGATAAGCGTGTAAATTTTCACAGAATATTTAAATTCGATATATTAAGATATTTTGAAATGTTACATTTTTCAAATTGACTCGACGTTTGCGACAATATTATTGCGAAAGCGTAATTTGTTCCCATGTTCTATCGGATTCAATAGGTTTCGCAGCACAAATCGATTCGTCGATTCGTGCCGTTCCCTCGTCAGGGAAAACGGTCAAACCAGTGAGTTAATATCACTCGACAATTGGCGACAGCCATTTAATGGTCAGAGAAACTGAAAATGACAAGGTCCAGAGGGATTATCAGCCACTTGGCCATTCCACGCGCGTCCGTTAGTTTCCCTCAACGACTTTCCCAACTTCCTATTTACTTTCTTAACTCATGACTCGTGTACTTGCCTATTCCCGCAAATTCCGGTCTTTAAGGCTCGACGCTAAATCCAGGCGCTTTTCGTACGAGCGTAAAGCGCATGGCGGTGATTTAAAACATCGTCATGTGCAGAAGTTATTGTTACGAAATGCATTCGCGTTACTATAAAAAGATAAATGTTAATTGTTCAGGCAGAAACGCTCCTTCCTTAACATTTCAAAACTATTCTTATTAATTTCTTAAAATTAAAAAAAAAGAAAACTTTCCAAAATACTTCATATCTCTCAATCTGTAAAAAGACCGAATTCCCTATTAAATTTTGATAAGAAAAATCAGTTCATTTTTAAATACAAATATCCAATTATTTTCTACGGAGAATATATATGTTTGCTAAATGTGTCTATTGTGGGAAACTTCGCTAAATTTCTGTTCAAATATCGTTTGATTCCGCTCTAGATTTCGCTAAGAAATAAAGAAGAAAGAAAACGAGAAGAGAGAAGGCAAGTCACTGTCTCGTTACTTCAGTTTGAACTTTAAAGCGATCGCGGCGGCCGGCTGGGTCGCGGGAAAAAGTCGCCTCGATCGGCATCGTCTAATGATCAATACGTTAATCGGCGACCCGGGCGAGCCTTGAATTACCAGAGAACTTTCTGGATACCGCGGGATTCTGTAACCGGTATATCCTCCACTCACCGAGTTTAAACCGAGTGCCTGTCAGTGTTACCTGCCATTCAGACAAATTCCGACCATTAAGCGTCGAACGTTGTGTTGCAGTTATACGAACCCGCTCCTAAAGCCGTGCTCCTAGCCGAAGAATATGATGTTCGACCGTAGATTGACCCTTACGGTACCTCCAACGTCAATGGTTTAATTACGATAGAGTCATTTCTTCGTGGCAATTTTTTTTTCGTGGCAAACGATACATTCCACCCCCCTTCAAAGGTCAAAGTTGTATTTAAAAGACGATGGACCGCTTGGTACTCGCGTATACACGCAGGCACTATACACATACACAAATTACCGATCATTCCATCGTTAACAATCCCGCTAATTAGACGATTAGAATCTTAACTGTGTAGATGATGGATATGGATTAACCGCTTTCTTAACGATTAACCGCTTCTCCTAACGTGAACCGCTTAAAATGACGGTCACGATAGACTTTAACAATGCGCTGGCGAAAAAATCTCGCAGAAAAAATTGTAAGAATGTCAGACGCCTGAATACAGGCATCTACAATATTTAGGAATTACAACATTCGCGTGTGAATGGTGTTATTACAACTTCAATTGTTACCAAGCTAATTTATCGCTCAGTAGATTTTGATTAAATTAGAAACATATAAGTTCGATGTTAACAACCTAGCTATATATACAGCTTATTTTTTAACTATGGATTTTAACCCAATTTTTGTGTATTGTTATGAGAATCGCTTTCCGTGAGGCTGGTCCACATTTCCAATTTCTGCTGACGTTGCCTCGCCTGTGATACCCACATCCTTTTCCATCCTAGCTATCTCGGTCTCTAACCGAGCCAACCCGAGTCACTAACTCTACCGACTGTCAGTGTACCTGCCGACCAGACAAATTCCGACCATTAAGCGTTCGAATGTCGTCGTCGTCGTCGTCGTCGTCGTCGTCGTCGTCTTCGTCGTCGTCGTCGTGGCTGTGAACCCGCTCCGAGGCCCCCGTGTGCCACGACTTCACCGAGGGAATATAATGGTGGACCGTGGATTGACCCTTGCGGTACTCCCACCATCACCAAGGCAAGGCAAGGCACCGCCATCACCTACGCCACACGAAGCACCGTGTCGACGACACCGACTCGCACGACCACCGACTCGCCTGGCGAAGTCGAGAGAGACGCGCGCAACGCCTATGTAGTTTACTTCGAGGCCCGAGCTATACGTGCCGGGGTCATATTCTCATCGGCGATGCATGGCCGCCGGTACAGTCGACGGGAACAGTCGGCCAGCCGGCTCGCCCCGGAGGAGCGCGCGTCACGAGGAAAAAAAAAGATCTGGCACACGGGTCAGCCGCGATTTTCAACGCTCGTAGTCCACGCCTGCCTTCGCGCGCAAGAAAAGTCCCGGAAACCCGGCAAGTCAAGTGATCTGAATGCAACCTGCGCGATGAAAAAATACGTCGCACCTTTTTTTTCATCTCACCTGTACAAAGTATCTGGTACGATCCCTTGTACATATGCAAAGAAATCTTTAAACTCGATTTCAATTATTCTTCAAGACTAAATAAATTTCATACATATTCAAAGTCTCAACTTTGAGCTTCAATAATTCATTGTGATAAATTTATGTAGAAATGTGGTCAAAAGTTACCACGAATTATCCAGTAAATAACAAATTCTTGCATTCCCCTTTTCTCTAGATCAATGAATATGCCGCGATGGACCAAGTATGCCTTCAAGATTGTACGTTATCGATAGATCTCTACCGGTAGTAACCTTGTCGAACTTGAAAGAAGGCCATGGGCGAAGGTTACGATGATCGCACAAATGACAGTACAAATTCACCGAAGCGGATGATCGGTTTCTATTTTTAAATATTATATTCTCAGATATGTAATCAGATTTTATCACTTAACGTTAAATAATTCATGACAGTATACAAGCGGAGAGGAAGATTAATTTCGACGAGAAACTTTTGCTAGCTTAATCATTTAACCGATGTAATAAAATATGCGAAATAAAAAACACTTGTGAAAATGATAAATGTCATTGTATCGTTTATCCTTTCACATTGCGCTACGATCTACTCCAATCATCCGACAACGATTACGAATCTACGATTGCACGTATACCTTATTTTCCGATAACAGCTTTATAAACCGTCTGCGCTCTGTAGTCGCGTTTAAAGAGGGGAAACTCCATTCGATCGGAAATTCTTCACGACCCATTAATTCCGGAAGTGACGGGCAACTTTCCATAACGCTGGTAACAACTTTAACCTACCATTTCTCGGATAGATGCAGCTTTTTTTTACAGAAACACGTTCACGCTCTCGAATAATACGTCACTATGTAGTTGATAACGTTAAACAAGTAACAATAAAACAGCACGGACTTACCACTATATATTCTATAATATAATTTTTTTTTTCATTGGCAGTAATGCACCATGTCGATGCATTATGAAACATATTATTATTTTCCATACCTTGAGGCAAACATTCCGTAACACTTTGAGTGGCAGTTGATTCGACATTAAACTTAATAAAGCCAATATATTATTTCTATATTTTATTACATTCTTTAATGTATTAATAATACTTACATATTTATTTAACGACTTAAATATTTAGTAAACTTATTCTTAATCAGGTAAATAGGATCGTCATCCACAGATAGATAAGTTTGCGGAGTTTGCGGAAATTTGTCACCCAGATATTAGTGACATGGCACTCAAAGTGTTAAAAAATGTCAATATTTTTGTATGAACTTGAAGCAAAATAAAAATGTAACAATAACGCTTCTTGCACATACTTTTTTTAAGACTATAAAATCTTGAATATTTTCTTCACAAAGTTGTAACAATTACTACAATAACGCAGTCAGATTTTCCAGTATTTTATAAGTTTCTCTTGTATTTCTTAAAAAGAAAAGGAATAAAACTTACGTCAGTATTTTGCTTAACAGTTCATATATGTAACGATTGTTACGCTCTCAGAGAGATAAATAGTAATCGATTCGAGACGATCGAGTCTGACAAGAAAGAGACAAGATTAAAGTGACGTTAGTCGAGCATAGATGACTCGATAAAAAATACTATTGTAGTAATATACGACTCACCGATAATGTCGCCGGTATTTTTCCGTGACTTGTCCCGAGCTTCTTCAGCTTCTGAAAAATATAATAAAAAGAGGTTAAAACTCTTCACTTTACTTTTTGATAAGAAAGAATTTCTTTTATGTGTTAATATTACATTTCCAAATATGTTCAATGTAAAAATATATTCAATCAATTCTTCGTCAAATTATATACAGGGTGTACTAAAACCATCGGATATCCTTTTAATTACAGATTCCTTAGAAAATTTCAAGAGGAAAATTCTAATGCAAAAATGTCGAGGCTATGATAGTTTTGAAATAATAAGCGATTATATTTCACAAATGACAGGCCTGAGATCTCGCGCGCTTAGGCGCGGCGACATGACGAGTGATAAAAGTGTTCCTATGAATATCACCCCTTTTCATTTAATTCAAGTAAAAATTTGCAACACTTTGTAATTTCAAATTCAAAGTGTTGCAGCTGTCAAAGCGGTCGATCAATATCAATCGCCATAAAGGTTGTTACTATGCTAAAAAGGGCGACATTAAGATGATATTTTTTGGCGGATTCGTAATATGCCTCAGTCTTGCGTACCACATTTTCCAGTAAATATCGTTCTCTGCAGGGAGTTTGCGTATGGAGCCGCGTGCTTTCTCGCGCGTTATCGTCCCTGCATTACTAAGACGCTTTTGACAAAGATTGATCGTGGACGGGCCCCCTAGCAGCTTTTCTTCCGGATTGAGTTAGATCGGAGAGCGTAAGTACGGCGCCAGCGAGCGACCTCGCGGACTCGCGTAGACACACGAGAAGTCGAATGACTCTCAGTTTGGCGGCAAGACCCGGCCGACAATAACGCAACATGCTCATCGTCGAGTATCGTTAACGAGCCGTTTACCTGTTATGCCTTAATTTATCCAACGGCAGTCTGGTTGGCCACGACGATCAATCGTCGGAACTAAGTTTCTGCTTCGTTTGCGCCCTAGGAGGATCGTTAAACTGTCGTGTTCGTTCACGCAAGGCGACGTAATAATTTTAAGCCGCGCCGCGCCACTCAAAACCACTTTTGATGTCTAACGATCGTCTCTCGCACCAAGTCATATAACTCATCGCAACACGCCGCCTTAATGCCGCTCGCAATATACGTGTCCAAATTACAAGAAGCATCGCGCGCCGGGGCTGTCTAAAAATTTTACGGAGAAACTCTGTAAAATTCAAATGAGATATTTCATCACGTTGGATCGTTCGTAGATTATTGCTTCATATAAATGCTAATATCGTCCGGCAATCTAGAAGAGTGCGATCTTTTCGTGGACGGGGCTGAAAAGCGCCGTCACGAATTTATAGGAAAAACTGGGAACGCGATCGCGTTTCGCACGATTCTCCTGGAAACTAGGCTGGCTCGTGGAATCTGGATCGAGAGTGTTCACCGTGTTATCGGTGCATTATCCCGCCACATCGCGTGGCGAGCGCACAGCGTGGTTACGCCGGCGGTACACCCACATAGTAGCATATGCGTGCATACGTCGATATGGTTTCAGTTACCTAATCGCGTTGGTGTTGCACTGTGTCGACGGTTCTTATGGTGCCTCCCTCGCCAGACGCGAGACGGGGCCAACGATGCGTGAACGCAAACTTTACTCGTTCCATTACATTTTCTACTCGGATAATCCGGTATCAGGCCCGCCGGCGGACCCCTAGTCGCGCGCAGCCCAGAGTTTCTCAATCTCCGTCTCGCGCCGACACATTCCCGGCGCGGAGCGGAGAGGACTCTCGCGGCCGAGACGATAGCGCCCTAAGTAGAGGGCATATAAAATCGCTCGTGCTATCTACATGCCCCGGCAAGAAGCCGCGGGCTCTAGTAATCGCGGGAAATACAGTGGTCGAAACGCCCGGCTGAGGATCACTGATACGTACAGCGCAAGAGATACAAGATAGTTTTCGATAAGCCAGTTTTATCAACAGACTTCGATCGCCTATCTTATTTATCGTATTTATCTTCGGCGAGATATCGTCTCGCGAGATTTTTCAAGATTTAATCCGTACCAACCTTTTTCAACCTATTTAAACGTCACGAAAAATTGAAATGCGTTTCTCCCAAGTCCATCATTTAGATGTTACAGCATTTATTGCTCCAAGGAAAGGCGATCGGCTCGGGGATACTCCGTATACGTAACGTTCCTCAGCCTGGACGCATGCGGTAGCCTACGAGCGTATAACTACGAGCCCGTAGTTACACTTAAACTGTACGGAACTCGACACAGTTGCGCACGTGTGTACGTAAGCTGCATGTGAGAGGAAAGTCCTCCGCGCGAGCTATGACGGCGAACGTGTTCGCATATTAGTATAAGAAGGCGGACACGTGGTCAGGTCGCAATTTGTCCGAGTCTTTAAATGCGCGTTTCTATCCGCGCGCGCCAAGCGTTTCGCGTTCAATTTTAAAGCTTATTCGCCGGTATATCGGCATCGGCGTAAAAGCGAGAGTACTTGTCTCTCGTCTAACACGGCTTTCGCGTCAACACGATCTTTTTCCTCGTTGCTGGCGCGAATGTGAAATTTACGATGTTCTACAGCGTGATAATAATATGCCAAAATCCGATGCTTTAACGTTTAAAAATTCATCATCTTTTCGCTCTACGAGACTGATAGTCCCATTTAAATCTCACTGTCTGCATTCATGTATTACGTGAAAGTGAAATAAATTCACAAAATTAGAAAAATTGTCACTTTATAACTGATTCGACACAAAACTCCAAGCAATTCTGAACTTCTGAACTTTGGAACATTTGGTTTTACTTCATCTTCGGTAGGCTGCTAACCTTGCCGAAGAAAACCTACGATCTGAAGGGGTATTGTGTGGCAGGATATTCTCTGTGGTTGCCACTTCCCTTCAGGAAATTCCGAAAAAAACCCGCGGTGTCCGTGGATTTTAACTCGAATCTCTTCGTTCATTTGTTTATTAAGCAGCGTACATTTCTTTGCGCCACACTCGCCACTTTTCTATACTTATTATTACACAATTCTAAACTTACGTTATTTCAAATCACTGCTTAACACATTTTTTCGTAACGTCGACCGCCTATAACACATATGATTTTTAGGTATCGACACATTATAAACGTAAGTGTGATTAATCATTTCGTAACATTTCGATGCACCTATGACACCGGAATATGATTACCACATTGTTGGGCACGAATGTAAACGCTTTGCCCGCTTCGCGGTCTTTGTCTTTACGTCCTCATCTCGTACCATGATCTTGCATACGCTTATCGCGGTGCATTTCATCTCGCAACAGGACTTGTAAATGCTTGTATAAATCAACAAGGCTCACAATTAATATCGCGGACTATACCGCGGCGAATAAAAAATCGAGCTGGTCTAGACGCCAGCGTGGCATTACTCCGCTCCGCATTGTGCAACGATTTATTGGAATATACATCTCACGAAGCGTGACACCTACGCTGTAAATTAGCGCCGTCCGCAATTAATATCGGCCCTTAAAAATGGGAGGCGGGGGAAAAATGCAACTCCCTCAACGAGGTACTAATGCCCTCGCCATCTCACGCGGCGATCTTATCTCGAGTTCCTCGCGAAAATCTTTATCGCGGGACAATTTATGCGTCTACCAATTACGCACGAGGCGCGTTATGTATGCGGCAAATTAACGTTGATCACAATTAACCTTGGGCGTTAAAAACAGGATGATGCGCTAATCGCGGGGATATCGAGTCGTCAGAGATCTAGTCTATTTATAATTATCGTACGTATGCTTCTAATAACGCAGAGTACATACGATTTTTGAAGAACGGCACTATAACGACTTGTACTCTACTTTCACCAAGAATCGAAGAATATTCGCGATATTTGTGTTAACGCGCCGAAAGAATCGTTTCCATTTTCGGCGAGGAATGTTGTTGCGCGCACTATAAAGGCGCCCACCAACGGACGTTATAAATTAGGGATGCGGGCAGGAAAAATGCCCGATCCTGGCCGGCGTCGGGAGGCCGCGATCGCGATGAAGAAGCGAGGAAGTTTAAATTCCGTAGGCGCTGTATATTACGCAGGCGTTTATAGGAACAGGAGAGTGGAGCAACATGACTTATAACCGAGTTACTCGCCACCGGTGATTTCCCATTATACGACCCGGTATTCGAGTCATCCTGCCCCCTCCCTCCCCCCGCGCGAGAGGATTAAAGGTATCTCGAATGAGGTTGGGGCACTATACTTGCAACATTGAGGCTGCGTCGTATCGCATCTGCGCCCGCGTACGATTCTCATTGCGTGGCAGCAATAAATATGCTGATTAAGCGGCAACGCGGGGTCGGTTAATTTGCAGTATATCAGTATCCAACAGCGCATTTTAATTGACCGTGAAGCATTATTGCGGGGGATAATCCACGGCGCGGCTTTTCAATAATGATCGCGTTGCTGACAATCGATAGGACGGAAAAGAGGGACAGGAGAGAGACGGGGGGAGGGGCTGAAAGAGACAACGAATTGTGTTGGCGTCGCAATTAGCGACCATCCTCTCTCACCGAACGGTTTTTACGATAAACCTTTACGCTCCATTTTTTTCGCGAATGCACATTACCGTTGAAATTAACGAAACGTCGGTCGTTCATTTTACTTTTGCCACATCACTACCACGAGCCTCGTAAAATCGAACGCGTGAGACAACGCGCGATGCGAAATCAGTGTTACACAACTATCTATCGTCGCGGATTTCGTTGCAAAATCGCTACCAAAGCGACGTCGATTCTTTACCGCAATCTTGGTGCAAAAAGAACGTAGCTCGAATCCAACTGTGAGCGCTAGATTCCTTCTCGCGGTACGTACGGTCGATCACGATTGCGAAAAACACTCCCGCACTCGAGGAGCAGAAGAAGGATCGCCGAAATCTATCAGCGAATGATCCCCCTCGGGACTAAACTGACATTACTCCACGCTATGAATCTTCTTGTCGTCAAATCGACGCCACGTCGAGGGAAAACCTTATCAAGATCCACGGATGATTCTGGGAGTTTCTATCGCGAAAGTTAGCAAGTATCATCCGCGGGCGGTGCCGCACCTCACGCTCGCGAAAGTAACGTAACCGTCGCGATTATTCGTTTTTCGCGAAGCCCAAGTACGAGCGGTTTCCGCGTCGATCCGCGTCTAAAACCCCACGAGCCGACCGGATCGGTCAGGTACGTGGTAATCTCGCCGTTGCTCAACTTGTCTCGCAAGAGCATAACCTTTGGAGAGACGAACCGACCGACGGGGCGAAGGATAAAAAGAGAAAGGGAAAAAAATATCCGGCGCGAAGAGGGAAAGAGGGGTACGAAAGCGCGCTCGCTCTCGTCTAAACGCGGCGCGGCCTGGCACAGGCAAGCGAGGCAGGCAACGAACTCGCAATTATCGTCGCGGATATATTCCCGCGTTATCCTTGCCGAGCCGCGCAGTCGTAACTTCGCGCCTGCACTCGCCCGCCGCGCGAACGCGCGCAGATACGAGTTATGACGTTTTCTGCAGCGGCACTAAAGATTGCGCCGCGCGCATCGCCTCGCCCCTTTTCTCCTCGGCCGTCCGCCCGACCGCCCTCGCGCGCCCTTTAAAGGGCCCTTATCGCCCAGCGAAATCGGGCGACTATCCACGGACTATCGTCCCGAGTGTTTACGAGTCGGCGGGGCCCGCCGCGACGTGTCCGCCGATAGCGCGACTCGACACGCTGGTAATTGCCACGGTGGAATTGCCACCAGCATCACCGGCACCGAGCAATCTTCCCCCTCTGCCGCTCTCCTAGGCCGCGCGCACCGTCGCCGCGCCGCCGAGCGATAAGCGAGTTGCGAGCGGTGAGATGGGTGGGCGCCCTTATAACTTATAAGTATTGCTTAGAACTAATTTAATCATCATTAGACATGTATGAGCTATCGTGCAAAATATTACCAAATAATTTCGCGAACTTCGAACGTGCGTAATTCGGGGAGTCCGCATACGTCGGTGATGAATATAACCACGGACCATCATTTCTGTTAAGCATTGTTGACTTGGAAAAAAAACTCTAAATGGGAGAGAGGACAATTTTCGCTAATTCAAGGCCCACGTTTTATTTGGAACGTTAACGTGGAGCCCAATTCTACTGGTAGCGGCCGTTTTTCTGGAGGGCTCACGTTTTCTCAGTAGCGATAAACAGTCGTCGGAACGCGCCCGAAATAAAATCTCGCAGAAGCGCAAAGGAACCGATTGGTTCGCGAAGTGGGTTACGGAGGGACCCATTTATCCTGCTAGCCCAATAAACGAAATTAACTTTCCGCCGGCGACCCGCCGCGAAAAAGCAGTCGTGCTCGCCGATGGAATTCACCGTCCAGAAGAACTTGTTGTTTCAAACGTTCTTACATCTAAGCCCACGTCTAACGAACAAGCACAAGGAGAGCATCTCGCGAATCAATTTCAGGTTGGTAAACGACGTTTTCTACACAGAATGCACCAAGTCAATTCTTTGCAAACATTCTCATTCCCCGACGAACGCGCCAATTTTATGTATTTTCTTCTCTTTCGAATCGAACACTGCAATACAACAATATAAAGAATGTCGAAATGTTTTTGTAGAAATACGTGAAATTCTCCTGAAATTGTAAAACTTCGATTACGGCCTAAGAACGATCGAAGATATTAACCGTAACCGCAGTTTCTATTCAATTAAATTTTTGCCTCAATAATTATCGTGAGTATACATTCCAATCAACAGAAAGGCTGTTTTAAACATCAGTATCTTAAGTAATTTAATGAACTTAAAAGACAAGAAAGTAGAGTCAGCGGCACACGATACTATTTTTCCTACTGGATTGCTTACGAGAGCCAATAAGGCGAGGGGAAAACCGCTGACCAAAATCTTGTACACCAATGCATTACTAGGCATTTTTGGGCATTACTTTATCTTATTATCTTATTTTATCTTCATAATGCCCAAACTAATGCCCAAAAATGTCTAGTAATGCCAAGTATCGTGCGCCGTTGGCTTAAAACTTCAACTTTCATATGCCTCGATGATCGAATTGGTGAGAGGCCCGCCTAGAGTGTAGGGAGGTCCAGGTTCAAACCCTGGCTGAAGTAATATTTTTCGCAATAAATTTTCTGTGTTAAAAACACGTTGCCACTTATGGTCAATTGAAAGCTTAACTATTGTCAAAACTTAAAGTCAAATTTAGATATTAACTCATTGAAATAATATCTCAACGCTAAAACTATGAAGCATTTCAACGATTCGCTGCGGGAAGGACTGAAATGCGGTTATATATAATGAAATATATGATAAAATGGCGAGAAACGGTTTCTCAAGATATTTCCAATATTTCAGGCGTTACCAGAGCATTCGCGTAATGACGCGTCGTGTACCCCATCCGTTTCAACAGATTCTCGCGTTACTCGCTAAGCTCGCGCGATGAAGTATCTACGCTCTCGTGTACCGTTTTATCCGCGCGAGGTGAGTCGCTCGCGCGCGTTTAAATAGCGCTAATTTAACGCGCGCGCGTGTGGCAATAACTCCGAAGGGAGTGAACAGCACGAAATTCCGCGAGCTAAATCTTCCGTCTTACCAGTTGCGCGCTGCACCGCGACGTGTCCTTTCGTCATCGCCCCGCGACGATTGCGACGTTACGAGGATAATTGCGCACGTCGAATAGGAGCATCGCGAGAGGAAACGGGCCGGGGAGAGAGAAAGAGAAATCCGTTTATTATTTCAACTGTCAGAGTGTCTCGGCTTTAGATGTATCGGCGCCCCGAAAGAGATTTCGTCACGCGCCTCTTGCACTCTCCTTCTTGACAGCCCGGCGCTCACTTTGAAACTCAAATACTACGCACCTAGACACTCGAGCACTCGAGAGTGATTTTCAAAAAAGCAATGCGTCAATGTTGAAATAACCTTTTGGTTCTGTATAAAATCATATACGTATTCTTAAAGTAAATTGTTTCTCTTGTAATATCTTAATACAACCGCAACATTTTATTACGTTATTCACGAAATAGAAGAGACGGAATCTTCTCGAGGGTCGAGAAGAAAAATGTTTGCGCTTTTAGATCACAATGGAAAACGCAGCTCCGATTTTTCGGTCCCCTCGAGTGGGGCTTTGCTCGTTTCGATACAAACCTCTTGCATTAGCATATCTCCGAGGTAATAAAGGTCTAAACTATACGCAGATACGCGCGCACGCGGCGTGCGAACTGACCGATAAATTAAATACGTTAATCGAACGGCGATGCTATAAACGACTCGTAATCGGCCGAGTGGCTTACCGATTTTAACGCGTAAAAACATCGCGAAAATGCGTAAGCCGACTCTCGCCAAGGTGGAGGCGGCGGCAGCATCATAGTTTGCGAGGTGTGCGCACCTAACGTGGAGAACGCGCCGCGCCAATTATAATAATAATAATAATAATAATAAATCTTTATTGACGGGGATAACCCTTTAGTATACAAAAGAGAACAAAATCATCTCGTTGGATTAAAATATGATTTAAAATAAAACAACATATTAGATCAGTGAATTAACATAGTGAATTAATTGTGGCGTCTTAACATATACGAATCTGTGATTAAAATAAGGTTATAAAATTACATTATAAAATTTTTTATGTGAGTCGATGAAGAAGCTTGCGCTTAAATGTAGATAGATTGTTGCCGAAAAAGTCGATAGAACAAT
>NW_011967223.1:675007-737431 GCF_000949405.1 Vollenhovia emeryi | reverse complement strand
TAAACATTATTTATCGCTTCATTCACGCGTATTAAAAGTTCCCTTCTAATAGCGTTTGTAATTAATAAACGTCATGAATGTCTTTGGCATCTCTTTGTCATGAACGAGTATTGCACTGCGAATGTATATCAAGGACAGAATACATAAATGCGTTTTAATATTAATTCCAAGTTCAAGAAAATTTCCAATCGTGTAACTTTTATATAACATCTGTACTCGTCTGGGACGTAGAAAGGCATAAGTGATAAAAGCACGTTTCTCAACTAGTACAAATAACCGCAATATCTAATGATATAAATCCGTAATAAACGTTGCGTTAACTAATGATTCGAGGGTTTTTTTTATATCCGTTCCTTAGTTGACTCCGAGGCTGACCTAGGCCACGAGAATGCTATACGAACCGAGAAAATCGTCGGTGCATTGTTAGCTGTAATGGCGGGTGCGCACGATACGAGGCTAAGCACCTGACTTCGTAATTTTGCAAAGGTTACCCGTTTTCCCCGCAATTTTATACTCCGCTCCGAAGCAGAAGTATTAATTTTCGACAATTTCGCTGTCCCTTCTCTCAGCGCGATGATTGGACGTGTCGGTATTTCGCGGTAAAATCGCGTCAGGGACTGCCGCCGGTCACCATGTAGAAATCCCGGGACAATTATGTGCTACGCAAGGATTCCTTTATTCGTCGGCGATTTTTTTCTGTCGGGGACACGGCATTAAAAATACGGAGCGAAGTGTGCATATGCGTGTGTGCGTCTATATAAATATATATGCCACAGAACTGTACCTTGTCCGTATGAGAGCGAGCGAGTTAACGAAGGTACAGGATTAGTCTACTACGCGACTGGGACTATTGCATTCTTCGCAGACCTATGCAAATTGAACATCCTTTTCAAGGGACGATCGGCGCCAAATGCAGACTACGGGCGAGAAAAAAGAAACGGGAGAAAAATTGGGACCTACACGTACAAATTAAGCCGTTCCGCGAATTAATCCGACCACGAGGAGTAGACTGCTCCACGAACTGGCTTTCATTCAATTAGGCGGCAGCGTGGAATCGAGCCTTTGTCAGATAATCACAACCTTATGTCCTGGTGACGATGACAGCAGGGTGCGGCCGAAAAGGCGCGCCCGCCACCCTGACCGTGTATATACATACATATATATATATATACGTATATATATGTATACCCGTAGTCTCTATGAATAGAAAAAGAGCGACGCAACGAGGAAAGACCGGAGGAGAACGAAAGAGGAGTGAATACGACGCGGAAGAATCGAGGGTTGGGCCCCGTCGCGTCGCACATTGGGAAACACACGCGGAGAGGAGAGGCAGATAGCCGCGAGATGGATAGAACAAAGGAGAAATGTGTCGGGAATGACAATGAGTGTCGCAACGTGTCGGCTACTAAAAGCCATTGTGCTCGTCGAAACGCGCATGCTTAATTATGATTTGAATTTATCGATCGAGGATCTTTCGTCAGAGCCGTCAAACCCGACGTACTCCCTTGCTCTTTTCAAGCGTTAAAATAATATCTTGATATCTTATTCCTCACGCTCCGCGCTCGGTAAACCATGCCCGTCATCCTCCGTCTCTTTATTCTTTACCGTCGAGCGTTTTTCATTGATGCGATGGCCAGTAGTAATATCAATGACGCCAAACACCGACGTCTGACGTTTCGCCGATACAAATACGGAAGCGAACGAAAGGAAAGGTTAAATGTCTCACTTAATTCAAACAGCGTTTCAAGATGTAACAGTACATATCGCTCGCCTTTCTGCATTATTCACCGACGTGCACATCCACGCGGAGGGCAGTGAAGCATAGTTTGTCGGTCAGCATCTGCATTCATCGACATATTCCCCGGTCGCGTCACAATTTCTCTAACCGTGGCGGACTTTCTCGCATGCATCGCGACTAAAGAGGTTGGCGATTCTAATTTCATCGTATTATGCATACCGCGGCCGATCTATTTAACATAACATGGGTGGAAAAAAGCCATCGCGGCACACGACCGGCGCTCTCGATTGTAAATTAAAATATCGCCCGTGTAATTGGCCGCTGAGTAAAACCGTGACCGTGTTTCCTCCGGAAAAGTATACCGTCTTTAAAAAATCTTTCGCATATATGGAACAGTATATATGCTGTTCTTATCTGAAAAAAAAAGTAAATGTGAGCGTGCACTACAGATAGCTATCGTGGTACGGCGAATTATTCGCAAATTGGATATCCAATCCTCTCTTTTAGTTTAGAAGTGGAGCGATGTAAATGTAGTGAAACCACATTTCGTAAAGCGACTCGTGTGCTAAATTCGCGCCACGCCATCGTACGTGCCGCGGGGGGGAGGGAAATTTTTGTCGGAGCGCTCGTGGAATGATAACAATCGCTCGTAAAATCACGAAGAAAAGTCGAAGCCGCGACGCTATGATTGGAATCCGCGTTCGGCGAGAGTTAATTGACTCGCGTGCTCGAGTTTGAGGACGAAGCTGAAATAGCCCGCGCCAAACTCCGGGGACGGTCCCTTAAATCGCGGCGCACAAGCCCCGTAACTTACGGCCGGCGGTCACGAACCCAGAGGCGCAAAGTCGGTGACTCTTCGGTGTATTTGAGTCAGCTTGCATACCGATGTCCTGGCTCATCCCATTTGGTTCTTTCTCCCTTTCAAGAGCCACAACGAATGTCAATTCCATACGGGCTTGTCGTCGCGGGGGAGGACGATTAATTGAGTTTCTTGTCGCGTATCGAGAACGTGTATCACTGTCTCGTACAATCTCCGGCACCGAAATAAATCATTTGAAATCAAAGCTCTCGGCATAAGAACAAAGTGAATTTGTAATTTACAAGACTCGCTTCAAAAGTCCGACGTATTTAATTGTAAAAGGGAGCTTACGAATAATGGATCGATCTACTTCTTGAATTCAATTTTGCCTATCCCTGAGCTGTAGAGGATATAAATAAATGATTGATTTTATGCGATTACTTGCTCTTCAAATTTTTACAATTGTAGATATAATAGTGTAGAAATATATCACAATGTGCCCTCGCATATATTTTTTCTCATATATTTAAAATTCGGAATCGCATTAATGAAGGCATCATCGGTAAAAGACAGATACTGCAATCCGAATTCTTTTCAAGTGATACTTCTTCGAAAAGCAGGCGACGCTTCGTGCAACAAATGGCAATCCCACGCGCATGCAATATAACAAAGGCTCGACTTTCCCGTCACGTATCGATAATACTTTGTCAAATCGTACTTCCTCTTCCTCCTTCGATGCATATATTCGCAATACAAACCTACATGTACACCTATCGGCTGCACGTATCGCGCTCTATGTAAATATAGAATTTTTTCAAACTCCCATTGTCCCCCCCGATTTGTATTATTATTCAAGCGAGTATTAAAACGCGTTATAGACCTGTTAAATTAAAAAATAATTGTACAACATGCTGATGAAGAAATTTTTAAATTAATAATTGCTTTTAGATTATCATTTTTCAATATATAATTTTAAATAAAAATATCTCTCCTTTGCTCTTCCCTCCTTTTCTTTTCTTACTTTAATCTTCATACGTTTTGCAACAAACAAATTATAATTTTCCTTTTGAATAAATTTATATAATTAGATACTGCAAGGTCTATTTGAACGGACTATTATGGATCGATAGTGATGGATTATTATACAACAAGTCAATGTATATGAAGTCATTTTGTTCTCAATATTAATAGACATGCTCCCGGGAAGGGAAGGTACAGCGAAGGAAGTGCATGGAAAAGCGACCTCGAAGCTGTCGATCGACCGCTAAGAAGGTCTCTCTCTCTCTCTCTTTCTCTCTCTCCTCCTCCCTTTCCCTGTCTCTCTCGTCGGTCACGCAGTTGCGCGAAGACACGAACATCGCCGTATAAGCTTTTGCGCAAGAGGCATAATTATGGCCGAAGAGGAAGCGGAGCCGAGTGCGTTAGCACACGTAGGACGAACGTTGAACGATGAACTTGACACTGCACGCGTGAGAGAGAAGAAGGGAGATAGAAGGAGAGAGAGAGAGAAAGAAGGAGAGGAAGGGTGTGCATGAGCGAGAGCCGAGCAAGAGAAAAGAAAGAGAAAGGAAGACGTGAGCCTGCAGCCTCACGAACGCCTACCCATTTCTATCTCGCCTTTTTCATCCTCGGCGAAACAAATGACGTCCATAAGTCTATCGATCCCCTTGGATTACCCTTCTTAATTTCCCTTTTTCAGGTCACGCTAGAAACGCGGATGCGTTTAAGTAGACAGTTGTTTCTCGACTCTAATCGTTTAAGTACAAGCAGACACATTGCGCGGGCACTGTTCCTAGCGATGATGCCATAATCTCCTTTATGCTTATCGATACGTTGATACGTATTCCAGCGCGCAGTATGATCGCAATATTCACAATTAATATTTTTTACTAATATATTGTATTATAAATATGTAGATATTCTTTTATATTATTTGTATAATTGATATCTAGCGTGATAATTTACTTTTACTTCTTTAATACATTCTTGTCTTACATTTAACGTGAAGTAAAGTCGAAAGTTAAAATAAGAAGCAGTGAATTGAAAAGAACACTGAATATCCCGCGAGGTGGCAATTATATGTGAATGATGGTTGCGATGAATATTTGCAAAATAGCTCGCGTAGTTGTAAGCGTGACAGTGAAAGCAGTGGAGTAACCGCTAAGTCCATCACTGGTAATGCGCGAATCCAGTACGGTGAATAAGCATGCGTACCTCACTGACACATTAAGATCACGAATCAAGATAGAGGCTGTGCTCAACCCAAGTCATAAAAGATACTTTGCTCCACTCATTCGTTCCACGTTAGCAAGCTGCATGAAGATCTCCTTGTCCGTCCTACGTTATTATTTTTCTAATGCCGCTGTATCTATTACGCTCTCTCCCGTACAGAAAATTCTTAGGCTAATGTACATTTGGAACAATGCAATTAAATAAATGTATGAGTTATATGAATCATGAAAATTACTCTTCAGGAAACTCTATTATTTCATTCTGCGAACATTAAAAATGTGACTAGTGTTCTTTATGTATTGAAAAAAAATATACAAACTTGATAGCATTAATATAGTAGGATTTATACGAAAAAATTGTGTAGTATAAAGAGTCTCGATTAATGCATATTTCTCGGCTTCGTCGAGTTCAGTTTGAGTCAATTGCATCGTTGTAAAAACAGTTAAAGAATATAAAGAATCAAACAGGCGCTGGAATTTTCATGAGTTTTACGAGTATCACGATGCATTGACGCATCAATGCAGGCGGAATCGCCACGAAACAGGCTCTCGGAGTCGAGAGTCATAAAAGCTACGTGTACACGCGCGCACTCGGGGTGCATCGTTAGGCGTTCGTTCCAGATTCAGCGAGCCGGGATTACCTACTTCCTTCTTTCTCCTCCGGCCGTGGAAAGAAAACCGTATAATAGCGGCGGGCAAAATAAACACGGGAGAGGCAGAGGGCCCCGAGGAGTGACCGAGTCGTGAACGAGTTTTACGAATGTCGTAACTCTCGGTTACTCAACCGCCGGGGTGCCGCATCGATAGACGATAATACAAAGATTGCCGGTTTTAAACAATAACGACATGCTGAATCCGACAGTCGTAACACGCCGGGCTTTACGTTTAAAGCGAAAATACGGCGTTACGTAAACGTCTCGGACTCGAGCGGGCGACCAGCTTTTGCGCGCGCGCGAGCGTGGCTTTTTTTACTGCCGCGAAAATCGCTCCCGCGAAATTTCACCTACGATCGAAAGTGAAAAAAAATTTTGTATCGGAAATTGCCCACGGCTTAACGTAATGTCGCGTCATCTAACGCGAACTCTCGACGTTATTAAATTCAATATGTGATTTTAATATTTCGAATTTTTCTATTGTATCCTCATACGACTCTTTAACAAATCTATCGATATATTCATTCAGACACTTCTTTTTACATATCTTAGCTCTCGATGAGAAGAGGTAAACGATATGAGTGTAGCAAAGTAATGCGTTTCAATAAACGTGGCGTTAATTAAGCCTCGACAGAAATTTCGAATGTAAGTTAACTATAAGGTACCGTATCGCGTGCTTCCTCTTTGAAGAGCCAACGAGGGCAATTACGTTGCATCAGGATTACAGAGAAGTGCGTGACCCACTGGCTACGCCTTTCGATATAATTTAATGACAGAATTCCTCATCTTTGCTAATTTTCTTGTACTTTGTATTACCAACTTTATAATTATGCCAATGAATTAATATGTTTAAACGCCGAACGCTAAGTGCGGCTTTTTAATTTAAAATGCCATGTAATTTAAATATGCTATGTAATTTAATTTAAAGATGCTATGTAGTCTAAATATGCTATGTAATTTATTAAAATTACACAACATATTTTTCTTCGCAAAGAGAAATATTAATTATCTATTTTGCGCTAAAAATATTGAGGAGCGTTTAATACCACACATTGGAAAATTTATAATTATTCACTCATATCTCTAATTCAATTCATTTTGTGAACGTACATTGCATATTGTACTTTTTGCCCGCTCTCAATATTCTATGGCTACTTAATCGCACAAACTTTCAAAAAGAAATGTCAAACAACTGACGGAGCTTCGACGCATCCGAGTGGTTGCCATGTGGTCACGCATGCACGATCACGCGCATAAAAAAAAGGTAGACGCGAATAGGAAAGTGTGACATCGCTCGAGGTGATTAGAAGTCGTAGATCGCCAAGTAACATCGCATCTTACGGGCGCAGTCGACCGTAAAGGCAAACAGGAAAAGAGTATTAAGCGACGCGATTCAATGCAGCCAGAAGAACGTGTAAACGCGCAGGAAAACACGGGAAAACGTATATGCGTGACCGCGTACGGCGACCGGATGTATTTTCTCGGGAGCGAGTTATCTTCCAGGGAGAGGAAAAAGCTGAAAAGCGTACGGGGATATCAAGGCTAGAGGGGCAGCATTCTTGCACGAAAATCACGGCTAGTGGCGTGACGAAAAGTGCAGGCGTGCATTGTGCGTAATCCGATTGACCAGCTGGTCTGAATAATGAATTCTCTGTCAACTCGACCGACGCGCCAACGTGGATACCTACTCTAAAAATCAATCAGTGCACACAGGGAAAACCATTTCTTTGGATTTAATAAATTTTGTTGTATCCAAACAAATTATTTGTTTGAATTTGAAATAATATACTTCGTCTGAAATAAAACATTTGTTTGAAACGAAAGGTAGATTCTCTGAAACAAAACTCGATCAAATAAATAGGAATATTAAATCCAATGAAATCCTTTTTCTCTGTACATTATCACTGAACAAAAATCGTAGTATAGCACTGCAAATAATTCGGTGCCATATTTATATCAGTGAATCAGTGAATATTCACTATGTTCGGTGATAATCCATGGCACTAATTGACTTTTAGAGAGTATGAACGGGTGGACTTGCCGTTCGCTGTGCGTTGGAAATTACGCATTTCGTAAGCCGCGCCTTTGTACGAGCGACGCGATACAAATGCACTAACCGCATTTTTCTGTAATGTCCCGTCCGCTCCGTACACGAGAGTTTACGCAATGACAATAATTCGCAGCGTAACGTTTTACAAAAGGTACATAATATGACTTTATGTTACTTCTTTCTATCGCGACGTTGGCAGACTCCGTGGATAAACGGATTTGCGAGAAGTGGTATTCCCGCGCTGTGTAATTTTTTGTGTATGGTAGTTGGCTGTTTACCGAGTAAACGTTTCTCCAAGCGAGGAATACTTAACCGTTTAAACAGAATGTAAGAATTATTTGCGAAGCGGGACTGCATATAATTTCACGGCGCGTAAGAATGGACTGAAAAAAAAATACCAATCTTGAATGTTGACCCGACACGAGGGTCAAGTACACTCTTTGTGGTGTATAATTAAGATTTATGATACGCGAAAGAGAAAGTATAACTAAAAAATTTTGCGATGCAATTTTGCTAGATTGCGCATAGAAAAAAAAAAGATAATGTTTTCATTGACGCGGCGCGAAAGAAGCTATCGTGCGGGTATAAATATACATTTACATGCATACAGAGAGGTGGATTATTTAGCTGCGTCTTCAGATCCAAAAATAAAAGCCGTCGTGCTCACAATGGTTCTTGTAAAAACACGCGGATATAAATTACAATCGATATTCTCCGTCCACGTCGCTTGTAAGCCCGTAAATTTTCGACCGATTGATTGATTGACGTACGTACGCGCGGCTGCTGATAGAGGCGATCGCCTCGACGAATGCAACGTCTTACCTTCGACTGTCTAAAAATACTAATCATTATTAATCGCCGGTTCGACATTGTGGCCGGCGCAAACAACGGATTCCGCGCGAGGAGAGCGAAGGAAAAAGGAAACCGAGTACGAGCCAAGGCGAGGGGAGAAAAGAAGATGATCTCACGCAACAAAAAATGGCGCGCGCGGCCCACCCCTTCCCCCCCACGGCGCAATTACATCGGCGTTACATGCCTGATCGGGTTTAACGATTGCGCGTCAAATTATCTAAGTAAGAAAAAAGGGTCGATCTCTTTGCCGCGCTTTTCGCTCTTTCCTCCACCCACTTGCGGGCGGCGCAGAAAATTCCGCGGTCCGCTGATCTCGTCCGGAGCGAAGATTAACGAACAAGTCGGCTTCTATCTTTCTTTCTCGCGCCGATTTAGAAGCCGGCGGTTACATCGAAGTAATTTGCGACAAGATTAACTCCGCGTGTCTCTCTCTCATGCGGCCAAAAAGAGAAAAGGCTCGCGATAATATACTGTGTCCAAGACCAATTACGCTTCCTTTTAACTGCCAGACGCTTTAATCACCGATTTCATTTTACTCGCGTTTATATTTCCACGTCACACCCACGACATTCGATTCGCGCGATGGGAATTAACAAGCGCGGACCCGCCGCGCTTTTTTCGCGGGACAATCTAATTACTAACGACGAACGAATTAATAGACTCGCGCGCGGGCTGCACGGCGACATGGAGTTTATAAATAATCGCCGGTACGGGAAAACAAGTATCATCACGTTCAATGCCACGCAGTCGGCCGCTCGCGTCCACCGTCTTGTAATTTTATTCGCGGCAAAATGCAATTCCCGATGACGCCAACGATGAGGCGACCTTCAAGGATATGCATCCTTCTTTCTTTCACGATCCGTTCCCCCCCCGCCTCGTCTCGGTGTCGCTCGTTTCGCCATCACCTCCTTCTTCCAGCACGGTGCGCTATTGCCCGTGTAACAGTAACTCGCTTAAGCGTGTAATTTGTATTCGTTGAGATATGGATGATACGGTGAGATGAAGAAAGCTTTATTTTTGCAATTAAAACGCCGCTGTTCATCACAGAGAAAGACGGGGACAGTGAGGGGGAGGAGGAGCGTTCGCGCTTGTAAATGCGCTCGCCGCGAAGAAAAGTACCGTAACGAAGCGTCCAAGGTTGCGCTTGTACGATACGGCTGATCGGATCGTGTTTGCGTAATTTTACTTCGCTCGCAGTTAACGCGGTAAAGTTCCTCCCTCTTACGCTTTTGCCACCTCGGGCATTGTTTTACCACCTCCGAGCATCGCGAGGGACGTTGACGTTGCCGAATGCGTAGAGAAAGTTGCACGGCAGACTTAAGCCAACGGCACGCGATACGAGAACCAATAAGGGTGCAGAGTTTTAGATCAGGTGACTAAAAGCTAAATCCTGATTGGCTCTCGTAAGCAATCCAGTAGGAAAAATAGTATCGTGTGCCGTTGGCTTTAGATGCGAGACCCGGGACAAGTGTATATACCAATCGAATTATCGCCACTGATACAATCTGCGCCGAGTCCACAAGTTCAAAATACTTTTCGACCAATTAAATTAACGCGCGGCGACCACGTTTCGACGGTAATTCAATGGTCGCTACTTTCGGGCAAGGAGCACGCATCCCGAAAAAAAAGGGGCAAGGCAATCGATCGCGCGTAACGAGCTTAATTAATTTTAACGCACCCGCCATGCATCACGCGCGTAGTCACAGTAGCACGTTGATCGGATTACTCCTCGCCGCAATAAAATCTGCATAAACCTTTACGTTACCGGACGCATTTACCGCATTTCCACCAATTAAGCTTACAAAATCGCTAAAGTACCCTCGCTAAGTAAGCCGGGCTTTGCTCGTTTTTCACGCGGTATGTTTTACCAGATGGATAAGCTGCAGCGATCGATCTCGCTTGGGCTACGGATTTAATTAATTTTAACGCTAGATGCGTACGCGCTACTGTTTGTAAATTGTTATTATTACGAGCATTCGATAATTACAATAAAATCTGCATAAACCCCGCGCTAATGTTATACTAATTATAATGCATTTCAGCCAATTAAACGATCGTAAACACGTTCCGTAAACACGTTAGACTAATCCATTTGTCGCTTCCTTTTTCTTACCAGCGAGCATTCTGTATGGATTATGGACTCCTATAATCTCTAGGGCTCAGAACACGCACACTTCAAGCCGAGTATCCTCGAAGAGTTTTCACTGTGTAATGCAACGGTATGAGAAACGAAAGAAAACTTCCGATTCTCAATTCTTTATGAAAATTTTTTCTAATCCCTTTATTATATTCAGTTATTATATAGGGAATAGCTACTATGGGAACAAAAAGACAGCAACTCATTTTGGGGCCCACACCTAGTAATCGAATTATTTGGATTATTCGTAATTCTAATCTTTTACGAATTTTACCCCGCGTAACTAAAAATCGCAATTAGCTATTCTATCTACATCCAAGATTTTTAAGTAATACCAATCAATTCTCTCAATTAGTTCTGTCGATATCGAGGGGGAAACCGCTGACCAAAATCTAGAGATCGGCTCAAGTAAAGGCATGAGGTTAAGCACATTTTATGTATATAATTAATTAATAAAAGATATACATATATGTTTAGAACTATTTGCTTTTATATTTCGGTATCTATAAGATTCATGATTGCAGCGTCACAAAGTAGAAATTATCAATACCTCCCACGCCTCCGTTGAAACGTACGTTGAGACACGCCTGACGAAATCGCACCGTCAATACCGTCAATTACGAGACGTACATAAATCGACTCTTGGCGCGATGATGCTTCCACGTTGCGCCGCGAACGAGGACTGAAATAGGCGACCGGCGAAACTAGTTTTTACCGTAAATCCGCGGTGCACTGTAGTCGGAAAAGTTATCGTCCGACGACGAAACAAAGTAGGCGACCTTCGGTGACAAAGGGATATCGTTGGAATAAGGATAAACTGGTTCCGGCCGCGACACTTCTTTTCTTTTTTTTTACAAAAGTTCGAGCCACGACTATATTATGAAATCACGCTCGCTTTTCATTCTTCTATTTTGTAATATGCCAACATCAAATTTTTCACCCCCTGCTGTTAGCTCACGAGAAATTATTTGTAGTTCTTATTGCAGCTCGCTCTAAATGCTAATTTTTTTTATCTCTGATGGTCCATGTGCTGTGTATATATGTTAATATGAAACCCAGTGTACTCTTCATTTGCATGAAACAGACATTTACCCAACACTAGCGCATATTAAGCCCTGAAAACAATTGTTCTTTTTTTTATCTGAATTAGTTGCACCGAATATTTTCTCTCGCGTTAATTAAAATGTAAGAGTTATAAAATTGTTGAGAAATAGAAATAATAAAGTTATAATATATGTTTTACTGCATGTTACTACAGACGGTATACGTCTATCCTATCCCCCGCAGAAAAATTTCTTTTCATTTAGTTATTAACGTCCGAGTATTCACGCGACCCGAAACGTCAATACGGCGAAGCATGTAGGAAGTGATGCTACAGGCTGTAAAATAATTCGCAGATACATTCCCCAAATACATGCGCGCAACAGCGCCTGTCGTTATCTCGCGGAGAGGCTCGCGTCAAATACGCACGTATCCGCGCGACGTGCGTAGCCGTGCAAAGAATGGCGCGCGGTGGCGTACGCGCGAACGCATACAGAGGCGCGCGGATGTTGGCCGTCGCGGCAAAAAGGCAGAAGGCAATCACGACCAGGCCCGAATATGGGCGAGTAAGGTCAGGGTGCGAACGCAGCTGAGAACGAGGAATGCCATTACGCGCGTTTCGAAGTCGCCGTCGCGGTCGGGGCGCCCGTTTCTCGCCTGCCCTCCCATCCCTCCCTCCCGCCGCCGCCGAGTATGCATCGAGGAACGTGCGCGAAAAGTTCGTCCATCCGTGGGGACGCATGTGCTCCGGTATTGCAAAAAGTTGGACCTTTCTACCGTTTATTTCGTCGGAGGGGAGTGAGAGAGAGGGGAGGGGAGGGAGAGAGCTTGAAAAGGCGCTGCCACATTGTTGCTCGTAAAATGTGATTTTGCCGCGTCTCTTGTATCTTATATTAAATTGCGCATACATAATTTACATTTTATGTGATTTAAGATAATATTAAAAATAAATTGTACGAAAAAGATGTGTCGAAAGATACTTTGCCTGCACGCTTGGTGGTTGCTTCTTAAATGCGTACAACGAGCCAAAAACGGAACTGGACCGCCAGGCAGATCTGGCGGATTGTAAGTATGTTTTATTTTCCATTTTTTGTTTCGTTGTGCATTGTTGCAAGCGCATGTTTAAAGATGTTTACGCAGACGCGAGACCGACGTTGGAAATTCGAAGGCATCGAAATGATTTTTTTATCCGTTTTTCAACGAGTTTCGATTCCCGCTCCTTTCTTCGCCGATCTTTTCAGTTCACCGTCGAATATTTGGACGATCGATGGGGACCGCGATGCAGCTGGCACTGCCACTGCGTTACACGTCCGTGGCCCACGCATTAAGAGCGACTGAGAGACCGACGTGGTGGATATCGCGTGCGCGTTTCGACCGAAATGCAGCAACGGGCTAAGCCGCGCTCGCTTGCGCGGTGTGCATTGCAATGCGATGCAGGCAGCATAAAGCAAGCTGCCATACATGGGGCGACCGTCAGCGGACTCCGGGTTATAGCAGGACCAGCTCTTGGCTTCGAGCACCGAAGGAAGACAGAACGAGAACGCGGGGCAAGGCAAGGAGGACGGGAGAAACGGAAAAGGACGTCAAGACGATGGCCACGAGTGCGAAAGAAAGGGATAGCGGGAGAGAGAGAGAGAGAGGAGGGGGAGGAGGAGAAGGAGGGTGAGAGGGAGTTGTAAAGCGTGTTATCCGCGCGCGCGCGTGTGTGCACGAGCAGCGCAAGATTGTGTTCGCGGAGAGCGCCCAGGCTTCCTCTCCCCCTTCGAGATAAACCTGGGCTCTCTCGCTCCTCACGAACGGAACCGCATGAAAAGATCTCGCCAGAGGTCCTCGACACCCTCGCCCGTTAAAAGTGCATCGTCGTAAAGTACGAAAACATCTCTGGACATGAGGCGCGTACACTGCGAACGATTTGACATCGCGTGATGAAACGATAGAGACGACATCGTCGAGAACGGTGCGTTATCTGGTCTAAAGTGCTCGGTTTTTCTTCCATTCAAATCAGCAGAGCAAAAGGAATTTCAAAGAGATACAATTGCCAACTGAATATTTGGATATTAGCTTTTCATCGTCGATTAAAAAGTCGTGCTGTATAGTTTATACGTTTATACCAGAAATTCAGTTTATCGTGCGCAAGCGCGGTTCTTGAATTCCCCGATTCAATTCTAATTTATGAAACATGCGTGTGTAAAGAAGTCCCTTGTGACAGGGAACATAACAATCTTAAACGAGATTATCGATCACCGAGCGATCGAGTGTAACTATAATCACGCGCGCACATTACGTTGCAATCAATATTTAATGCGCGATTAATTAAACTGAAGGCAGATACATACTAACAAACTTGGACGTAACGGGACGGCCCGTTCGATTATTAGCCATCAATTAAAATCAATTAGGAGCGCGCGCTGTGAAAGCACAAACCCGCCGAGGTCGACGCGGCAGTCACTTTATTCGCTCGAAAAATTGATTCCTTCCAAGTCGATCACAATCTCGGCGATAGTCTTTTAAAGTCGAGAGAGAGAGGGGGGGAGGGGAGGGAGAGCAAACGTTTAATAGCCCGCACAGTAAGTCTTACGCGTGCAACGGCTGTCCCGTTACATTCCCTATCGTCCATTAAATCGCAATTAATTAAATACGAAAATTATTCATCTCGGCCGTGCGCGTTTACACGCGAGCCCCAGCCCGTGTAACGCGGAGCGCACCGCGTAGGTAGGTATGCAAACACATCTACACGCCATTCACATGACAACGAGCGCGATGCCGCGAGAGAAGGTGCCGATGATTAATTCCAGGCGCAACGTTCCCCGACGTCGTTACGCACGTCGTGTTCCTCTATACTCGCCGGAGATCGAATTCCCCTAACCTTGTAAAGCGGCGGCTTACATGCCGTTATACATATCGCCGAAGGTGTCGAGGGCGCGCGGCGAACACCTACGCGCCGGACGGCGAAATAGGCAGATTAGACAGCTACATACGTTCATTGGTTTCACAGACGAGCTGTCCCCCTCTTCCTGTCTGTCTCCCTTTCTTTTTCCCTCTCTCTCTCTCTGTCCTCTATCGTGCAAGTGCTCGTAATCCGTTTTCCCACAGCTCGGAATACTTTCGCGAGATACTTTTGTCTTTTGCAAATTGAAAGAACCGCGTAAACGTATCTCAATTTATATAGAATTACCCCCTCTTTTAACAGACGAGTACAGTGACGGACAGAATGGTTGCGACACTGTTTTTAACGAGTTTAGGAACGCGCATCTAGATTCAGGCCGAGGAAAATTTTATTTGCGAAATAGATCGAAAACGCTCAAAATGGTTTCGGAATGGCCATCGAGTAAAATATTTCTCGGAGAAGAAGATTTTGAAACGTAATCCTGAATCTAAATGCGCGTTCCACGAGTCACTAGAAAAAAGTGTCGCAAGCATTCTGCCCATCACTGTACACATTTAATTGATCACTTGCTTCAACTCCTGCGTCATAGTTGCTCTTTTAGCTGGGATACATCTCATATTTCCATTTATATCAAGAAACTCGTTCGAGTCACGATCCTGGATCCTTTTCCAGACATATTAGATGCGTTTCATATGGATAATATGCGCACGCTATAGTAGGCGAACCGCGAGAATGTCATCGCGGCCTTGACATTTTACGCGCGCGATGCACGGATGCGTTTGCGGAATTTCCGACGCGCGCTCGCTCGCATTCGGTCTTCGTGACAGATGTTTCGGAGGAAGAGGGCAGCTGCACATTAATTACATTACAAATTAATGTGGAAACAAACGTATTATCCTGGATATAAACGGTGCGTGCGATTAATTGAGTCGAGTAATTAGCGAGGTAACTAATTAAAAAGACATTCAATTATTCTATCAATTATCTACATCGCACACATCTATATTTCTGTGCATATGGGTAATAATTTTAGGTAATAATATATTACTGTGCAATAATTTAAATAACATCTGTAGACATTTTATCTGATAAAATTTAGATTGTGCACAAGTAATGTCGTTGCCTTAGATTCAGCGATATCTTGGCGGTAATTGTCTCTTGTTCTGCGAAATCGCGCACTTTTTCCTACAATGCGCATCATAAGTACGAGGCACTGTCTTCTCTCGTATCTTTGGCATTAATATCGCGGCCGCAATAAAAACTCAAGTATACAGTATTACAAATGCAAGAAAGAGTCTTGGCGTTAATGACTATAATTAGATAGAAAAGTCCATTTCACACATCAATGAGACGAACATTGAACTCCATGTAATTATCCGGCTATCGTCTCCCCGTTGAACCCGTAGTATAAATAGCCGCGTGCGTCAGCGCTGCAGAATTATGCATCGTGCAAACTCATTGAGAGAAAACGTTATTGTCAGTTTTTCTTACGAATTTCAAGTCATAGGAACAATGTGAGTAAAGCTATAAATACACCCGGCATTTTGCAGAAAATAATATAATACGAGTGTACGAGACGGAGGCGATATCTCTCGAAATGACGTCTCGGTTTAAAACTCGGTTTAAAACTCGGTTTAAACGAGTTCAAGTGTAAGAAATTTAATTTTTTTTTCACGCAGGATGTCCTCAATTCTCAATCACTTGTAAAGTAAATAATATTTAATCGACTAAAGTCTTTTTAAAATAAAATAAAAATTTATCGATGCACACACACATTGCGCAGCGTATTTTCCTCTCAGTATTAACAATATTATTTTAATTTTTAACGGCAGTATCAGAATTCTTATATTAATTGTATAAAATAAATTGTTTCTATCAATGGCGTTTTGTTGACTGAGACGCGTTTAACTTCCTAATTTATATCGGTGAGTTATCGATGATAATCCGTCGATACAACGTTAGAGGGATAGACAAGAATATTCGCGACTTATCCCTTAAGTACCGTGCGGCGCGTACAAAACGCCTCCGCGAGAGAATACAAAGAAACATTTGGCGAGGGGAGAAAAGATGCTCGTATCCGCGCGAGACGCCTCGTAAGAAGCAATCTCTTACGCGAGGCCAAGAAATCGCCTGCTCACTTTTCTACATTCTACGAATAAAATGATAAGCCGGCGATATATCGTCTACGTTATATTCTCTCGCAGCACACATCTCCGTGACTTTTTCTGCGATCCGTGCGCGAGGGACGAAGGGGAGAAAGGAAAGAGAGGAAGAAAGAGGGAGAGAACCCTTCCCGGTAAGACGATGATCGGTCGTCGCAACCTTGAAACCTGTCTCCTCGGGCCTGGCAAGTGCACGACTGAGGGGTCCTCGATTTACACGGCGCCAGGCCAGGATCAGCGCGGAGAAATGCGTGCGCCGCGCGGCACGTTCTTTTTATTATTGAACGGAGAGCCACCTCGGCGAAGGTCGCGCCTGCCGATGATCTACATTAAATGACGATGATCCCCCGACAGCGTAATAAGCGGACGGGGGAAAAATGCGTGACGTTTGAGTGATATTAAACCTCTAGCTATGCAATGCTTGTGAGACGGACGGGGAGATTTATTCCTCCCTCCGAGTGAGGAATACGAAGCGACTCCTCGCTCGTGCAATCGAGATTACGTAATATCGAGGCGTTAAAATTGAGACGTGAGACAAAAGAAAAGAGAAAGCGGAACACATTCCCAGATATTACAATGAAATTGGATGCTCTCACCCCGTCACGAAACGGCACGGCCGTACGACTTTGAAGCTCCTCCTCCTCCTCGTGAATCTTCGAGTTTGCATCCTCGCGACTCTCAAGTACGTAAACACTCTTGCGAAATAAGAAGGCGTGCATTTCTTTTTCGTACGTCATATGGCGTCCGACGTATTGGCCAACGTATCGGTCGCCATTGGCCGGGGCGACAAAAGTCGACCGATCCAGTTGAACACGTACACAGCCTTATTGTTATTTACGAGCCGCGATATAAGGTATTAAGTAACGCTACTTTCACTGTCGCCTACACGGTCGTTAAATTCCCGCCGTTCCTGCTGCGAGAGGGTTCCGACGCGACGGCGTCTCGCGTTGCGCGCCCGATCTGCTTTGACCGTCGAAATTAATGGTGGCCCGCCGATCCCGCGGCACAATCGATCGTGCTACACGAGCTGCGCCTTGGTGAACGATCGATTCTAATCGTATCTCTTCCGCGAAATTGAGATATTATAATCCGACAGCCCGACGGCGCGCTCACGCACGCGATTCGCACGCGGTTATGAATAACTGTGTCTACCACGGCTAAGAAGTAATAAATCGCGTCGGCCGAATAGTCGTCGTAAATATTATCCAACGAGATACCGCGGATAAACCTGCACAATTATCGGACGTAAAACGGAGGTATCGAATGTGCAAAGTAAGACCGCCGTTGAATTAATATTATAAACTTCCTGTATATCAGGCGCCTTTAATAACGACCGCGCGGAAAAAACCGAGTCCAGCGGTAAAGTCGACTGCACCAACGGATAGTGTATTTGCTTCCGCCTTTTCACCAATTCATCTCCCGTTCAAGACTACTCGCACTTTCGGCATATTGCTTTGCGACTTGAGCTTCAAGATGCAAAAATATGATGAACACAGCCCCGGTGGTCGAGCTGGCTAAGACGCCCGTCACGGATTGTAGGGAGGTCCCGGGTTCGAATCCCGGCTGGGGTAATATTTTTCGCAATAAGAACTTTAATCGCCAGATATGGTCAACAAAATCACCAATAATAAGATGATTATTCCGCGTTTTCAAGAGAGTTTACTTTAACAGGATTTTAATTTAACATCCAAGTTTACTTTCAATCTTTCTAACGTCGACGACTTGACGAATCCCGAGGGAAGACGATATCCAATCTTTGCTGAAAACTATCGTGGAACGTTACTCGATGGCGTGTGTGGATCATAATGCATTGACCACATTCCGAGACTAGCGCGAGGAAGAGGAGGCGAGGATTCACGGCCACGGTAGGCCAGACCGACAATAGGTAACCTTGAATTTAGCAGAGCGGAAACTACGCCTATGCTCCCTCCCAGCCTCTCTAATTACTTTCTCCGCGGCAAGTCTATCGCCAAGATCTGGGCGAATATGGGCGCGAAACTATCCGGCTGCTCCGTGAACGTACCGTGCATGACGTAATAGTAACCTACTTCCGCCCGGTGTTCATTCATGTGCTATGGAAGAAGCGAAGGGAGAGAAGAGGAAAGAAGTAGAGTGTCGGTATATCTCTGGCCCGTTTACTCCTTTTCTACGCGCCTCTTCCACGTCCTAGGCACGCACGTCTGTCGGCGTATCGCGGTTATCGCTTTATCTCCCGCCTGATTCTCGAATAGCCGTGGATCGAATCCGGACTTCAATTATGTAGGCTTCACGGAAGCGATTTCCGTACGTTCGCGTGCACACACCGCAGCTCGTCCATCGATGCGCGAGCTACCATTCTTTCGGACAGGCACTGGAAAGATCAGCCGCTAATTGAAATCGTATCAATTTTCAGCCGCGCAAACGGTTCAATCTCGACGAGGATTAGGCGAGATTCGTCGAAACGAGCGCGTGGTGCGCGAGATATCGCGCGGAGACAAAGCGGAGTGAGAGTGAGATTGCGATCGTAAACTCCTCCGTTTTCTTCGTACCTTAAGTAATACCAATGATTATGCATATAAGAACCCATTCTCCACGGACAATTTCGAAGCCCAGTCCTACATAAATTGCGAGAGCGCGACCGCGCTGCGTGCAGCAAAACGCCCGGCGTGAATGCATCCATGCGTGCGCGCGTGCACGGTAAAAGTCGATATAGTTACTCGCGGCCGAGGGAGTCCGGAGAGGCGCGCACGAGATACCTGGACCCGCGCGCGCGCGCGTTCACGATCGTTGCTGTTCCGCACGTAAGACAGACCTGCCTAACGATCGACGCTAATGGCCTGCAGAGGAGGGTATTAAACTTAATATTGCGTGGGAGGCAGGGGCTCACTTTTGTCGGCGCGGAGAACGCAGTCGGGGCGATTTCGCATGGACGAGGCAAACCGCGGCGCGTCTATCCGCGTCGACCAACTATCGCCCGAACTTTCGGCCGGCGAGCGGAACACGTTGGAGCGATATGTACTCCGTTTTTTAATCCAACATCTTACGCGGCGTCTACAATGATATTTTAAGACGTAAGATTTAAGAACACGAACTATCGAGGTCGATTATTCTCTTCATGTTCGACTGCGATTGATCAGTTGCTGAAGGTCTGCGTCCACGATGAACTTGGTCCAAGTTCTAGTTTCGAGAAAAGTGTAGCCAATCAACTTGCAGCTTTTATGGAATAACTGCAAGTTCTAGCATCGTGGACACAGATCTTTAAATCTTATGTCTTAAAATCTCATTGTAGACGCCGCGAATTTTGTTGCTCGCACTAATACGCGCTGAGTGCACACTAAAACTTATTCATAGTCGATTTTTACATTTAAGTTCGTCTTAAATACATGTTTAGAACCTATTTAGCCACAAAAATGGTCCGTACGGATCATTTTACTGGCTAAAAAATATTTCAAGAGATATTTAAGGTGATCCTTCAATACAAGAGTTGACTGTAAACAAGCCTTAGTGTGCACTCAGTGCGCAGTAGTGCAAGCAACCGAATTCGCTGAGATCTTAAAGATTGCTCTGTTTTGATTCAACTTACTTTCTCGATAGCGATAGAAGAGCAAGGAGAAAAAGTGCTTTACAAATCATCGCGCTGGATTAATTTAGAAATCGATCGCACGCTCTACAAGTCACGGCTGAGATATTCCTCATCGTTCGCGAAGACGTTTCGGGATATCATTCGAACAATGGGGAAAAAACAAGCGACGCACGTAGGCGTCGGATCGCTCGGCGATCGCTCGTCGCAGAATGCGGTTGACATTTCTCGGCAAGTAGAGCGTTGCTCGAGCTGCAAAGCCAAACCAATCGACGATATTCCACGAGCGTCGCGCTGAGTCGCGCTGAGTCGCGCTGAGTCGCGCTGAGTCACGCTGAATCCGCCGCGTGTCGCCGAGACGAGAGAGAAGCCAGGTTGCAGCCGGCATATCGGAAGCGGAAAATAAACGAGCCATTTTTGCCATTTCATTGGAAGTCATTTCGCTGGGTACGCTCGAGCGCGTAACGACGCGATAACGTCGCGATCTCTACGAATGCGCGAATGTCTTTTTTATCACGGGAGAAGCCCCGGCATCCCACCCCTTTTCCCTTACACGACGACACAAGAATCTAATCAGACTTCTTTACTACTATTCGTCGATACGGACACGTCGGGTGGATTTGGTTAATGGACACGGCACAAGCAAATAAGTATCTGAAGAGCGGAAGAGTCAACTTGATGTAAATTTTTCTATTAGAAAAAGAAATTATTATAGATGTCTGTAACAGCACAAGTAGGAAAACTTTTAAAAATGTATTTCGCTTTTTAGCGCATCACGGTCTAATAGATAGCTTGAGACCGCGCTTATTTTATTTTATCGTCGAAATAACAAATTATATTTGTTTGCCTCTATTTGTTTACACCGAAAGCTATACAGACTTCACACAGAAAATTATGATAATGAAAAAGGCGTGGTCGCGTGGAAGAGGGTGAATAATGTTCGCGATGCTCGAAAAGAAAGAGAGAGAGAAAGAGAGAGCTTCGTTCGGCAGAGAGACTTAACGCACCGCTTCGTAATATTGCAATGTGCGCTCGTTTACAGCTGTCAATCTTGCTCGCAGCAATGTTATTAAATCCATTTACGTGCGGTGTATAAATGTATACTCGGTAGACAAGATGCTTCACGGGTCTCTCTACTCGAGCCCGGCGCGCGGTTCGCAATCGAAACATCTTGATTATTGACCGCAGAAACGATCAGAGAATGCGCTTCGTGATCCGAGACGTCTAACACGCGGGTAAAATAATTAGCGTAATCAAAAGTTCGTTAGCAAAAATTGCCGTAGGTAGCTGTTACCATTATCACTGGTGCTTGAATAAGATGCAAAAATTAAAATACACACCGCCGTGCAATCCCGCATCGTTATTATTTAATGGCGGATTTGCTGACGAGTTTCTGACGACTTTCCACAGTAAAGGGTAAGCGAAAGAAAAAAACAGCGATATGAATAACTGAATATATCGTCGGTAATGTTGCAATATTGAAAAAAGTTTCACGGCAATTTTTACTGATTTAGGTACTCTTGCCATTTATTTACACGCCCCTTAAAAAAGATCTTTCCAGTAACTCCGTAACTGAATATAGCTCCACGACTCTTTGGCAAAATAAACCTTCGGATTTGCGTTCTTCTGCTTGTCAGCTACAGAGATATTCGCTTCGTTTAAATGATTCTCTGTCTACACGACTGAATAAAGAAGCCCGTCGAAATCATGACACCACGCGACACGCGAATAGCATGTACGCGCACATGCCAACATGTCAGAAAGAAGATATTTAAATACCATGCAGAAACATGTTTTTGTAGATCATGTTACTGGCTGCGTTGATGGATAATCCAGTTGCACGTACGACGTGTCGAAACACACGCTCGATAAAGAGCTATTAATTACGCAAGCGATTCAGCAAGCAAGACGCGTGTACGCGGCTGAATTTAAGAACACCGCGCTGTCGAACTGGTAAGAAAAAAAAAGGAGAACACAAAATAAGAATGACGACGACGCTAACTATACGTGGCACGCATGAATCATTTTCCACGCGGACTGCGCGATAGTCGAACAACAACATGATTATACGCCAACTGCAAGGTTTTATCGGGCCCGTTCATCTGGAGCAATTCATCTGCGGTAACTGGCAAGGGCCAGCCGAAAGAATGACAGTCCGTCGTGTAGGCTTTGCTAAGCTACGTTGCACAAACCGTAGTAATTCGAATCGGTGGCAATCGGCCGAGGTGAAAGAGAATATTTCGCAACACGCTTAATTACACGCGCGTGTGCAAAAAAAAGTACCCATTATTAACTTACTTTCCTACGACGATGATTTATAGGCTCGGTATGGACTATGAAAAACCATTAACGCGAGATTACGCGAGCCGCGGAAAAAAGGTACCCGCGGTGAGAGGAGAACTGGCTCTCCGATATATAATAATTTTACGGATAAGACAGATTGCAGTTTCTAAATTGACCCTGAATACGTTGATTAAGGTACCATTGAATCTACAAGCGTGCGTGATAGGTCGCTGATCAACCGGTTGACCGCAAGATTTCCGGTCGGACCGGGTGAAAGTATGTCACATTCGTCACAATATAAGAGATCTTAGCCGACCGCGTGAAACATTTAAGTCTCTATCGCGCGAATATCCGTGTCACTTGGGCTTAGAGGGAACATTACGACTACAATCTTATCCTCGTATAAGTTAACTCGGTCGCCATTAGTATTCTATACACCATGTAATAGATGGAATCTCTTTCTTAACCCCTTCATGACCATGACATGTAAGTCCCACTTGCAAAATTTAAATAGACTCAATGATTCAGCGCGCATTGAAATAGGATTGTATCGGCAAAAATTGAAAACTCTAAGAAAGTTCAGTCGTGAAAGAGTTAAAGATATTGGAACCTTTGTTTGCTTGATATCTTAGAAAAACCTATCCGTGAAAAATGCAGCACTGTGTCCGCGTTATATATAAATAAATCGATCGTTGTTAACGCAAGTCGTACCTAATATAAAATCTAATATACGTGTGACATTTTATTCCGCCCTTTCTCTTGTACACATGCGCGTATAATATCACATAGAAATACGATGATTTTATTGTTAGATCATTCTATTGGTACCTATCGATACATTCATCTCTGACACACGAGACTTTTCGAGCCGTTTATCTTCGTCGTAAACCGTCAAGCGAGACAAATGCGATTCGCAGGAGTCCTTTGTTCGTCGCTTTTCCAAGAAGCTCGCGGGCGGGATCTAAAGGCCCTCCCTCCACCCCCGTGTCACACAGATCAAGAAGATCCATTAGATTATTTCCGATCGGGATCCCACCGACCTTCCCCGCGGCTAAAATAGGACCTTCGTCTCTCCTGTGTGTCCTTTTCTGCTCGCGAGGCAGAAAAGACCTACACGTTTCCCCGCCGGGCGTTCACTCATAATCAACAAATCGTAGCCGCGGAGGATCTATTCGCTTCGATTGAGGCTAATTTGTAGCATAATAGAAGGAGAGGATCGCTGCTAACCCGCACCCTTCGCGGCAAATTGGTTCCTTTAGTTTCTAAGAAGTGGAAGGTTACATCTTCGAGGGCAAACCGGATCGCGCGCCACGTATATCGTACCCGCGGTAAGAGGCCTGGCCAGATTGAGCCAGTCGTTTCTCTGAACCACCGGCGGCAAAATTAGTAGACGATGTAACGTTTCGATCGTCTTGTTTTTATAACACCAGAGATCAGGCGTGAACGCCAAAAATCGAATGCAAAGTAATAGCAGGGGATAAAAAAAAACGCGTGTGAATTTTTTATACAAATCTGTAAAGCAATTAAATTTAAAAATATCTCAAAGCGCAGATACTACGCAACTTTAAAACGAAGAACAAATTTGCAAAGGCAGAAATGCAGATCAGCTTGATATTAAAAAGAAACCGCAGAAAATGCGCCGAGTATAAAACGAGCAACGATACGTCGGGCATTTTTCATGAGGTCGTGATGGTCCGTTAATGTAAACGTATGTACACTGCATTACACGACTAGCACATACGAATTAATTTCACCGTGGAATAATAATAGCCGGTTGCACTTAGTAATCACACGCATACGGGTAGCGAAAAGTACGAACATATGCTACGCGATTCGCCGGTGCTTTTATGCGCTCGCCGCGGAACGTGGGTATTATTCGCGAAGGTCGTCCCACGAAGGCTGCACTGTGTCAAACGGGTACAATTGCCCGGCGAACGACGTGAAAATGAAACGGGGGCAACGCGAGCGGGACGCGCGTGCGTAGCCTTATCCTCCTTCGAACCGAGAAAGAATGCATCTATTGTCTTTTCACGGAGTTGTAAGCCGACGAACTGTACGAGAGCGCGTGGAACATCCGTGAAGGAAAATCGTACGAGACTCTCATTTCCTCGGTTAACCCAACAACTACTTTTCGCATTCAATTTGCAACGCATTCTCTGATAAAATCGAATGCCCACAAGACACACAAACGTTCAAATTAAACTTCACAATTGAGTGGAAAAAAAATTGCGTTCAAGTAACATCCGCTGATTCTTAATATAAAATTCCCATTCGTCGACTAAAACCACGAGATAAGAATTTTCTTTCCTCGGAGCCTTATTGTTACGTGCCGGGGGATGCTCTAAAACGGGGTAAAGAAGAGGGTCAGAGACGCGCATAAAGACGTATATGCGGTGCACAGAAGGAAGGGGGCGACTGTGCGCATTTTAAGTACACCGCGGCGTTTCTTGGTAACGGAGCAATGAAAAAATACCGGGAGAACTGTGTGTGTGTGTTTCCCGGGGCATATAACAACCATAATAGGAAGGTAGAGAGGAGTCTTATCCCCAGAACCAGGTTACGTTTGCCCGTTGTTATGCCGGATGGTTTCAACCACCGTGTCTGGGTGATCCGCGGGATCTGGGTGAGACCGCGAGAGAGATAAAAGCGGGGAACGCGGAGAGTAAGGATAGGCCGAATGAGAGGGAATGAGATAATGAGAGAGGCTGGAAGGCGAGACGGGGAGGCGAGAGGCGAGCAGAACTCGGGCGCTTCGCTTCTTCGCTCCGCGCGCCTCCAAGTCGAAGAGGTAAGAAAAGAGGCAAGTAACACGAGGCGTACGTCGAACAGATGCAACTAATACCCGTGCTTTAAGGAAACGGAACCACCTCGAGCAGTTCGTGCGTGTCGGGCGACTTCGAAATGGAAAAGCGGCCGCCGCTCGATTCCGCGTTCGACGAAAGTGCGCCTGGCGATTGAGATATTTCTATCGCCGTAACTCCGCAGTGTGTTGATTTTGTTGCCCAATTAAAAAGCAATGTCTCGAGCCGTATAGCGCGTGCAAGCGAGAGATATTTATAAACGCAGATATATCTCAACGGCTAGACGACTTCCGCACGCGAACTCGTGTTTTCCAATCAAACAAGTTCGGTAACGCGAACTTGTTTCAGATGAAAGTTCAGGGTAACGTGTACTTGCGTGAAATCTATCTTTAATCACTCGATGGTCGGCTTAATACAAGTCAGACGCGATAATGTTCTTTTTACGGAAATCAAAATACACTCTTATCGGGGAAAAACTTTAAAGAAATATTTATTATATTTTACATGAATTACGTGCACGTATTTAATGATAAGCGTCATAAACGCGTCTATGTGTATAGATTATAGGTGAAACAAGATATTAATATCCCGAGAGTTTATTCGACTTGTATCTATTAAAATATTTCTATCAATTTTAATTTTATCGCGTCTCGGTATAGAGGCCGATGTACAAGCCGCGTCAGTACACCATCGGGTACTGTCTCTTGGATTTATTATGCGAAGACAGGCTACCGCACCTGCAGCTGGCACTTATGGTCACGCGGATACGCTCTCTCTTCGCGCGGCATGGCAGGTGCACCGCTCCAGAGTAATATCTAATCCGCGTTAACGACGACCGAGTTTCGCACGGTTAAAGTCTTAAGCGGCTCCCGACCCGGTTATTAAACCTCACATCCTGCGTAACGATTTCTCTCGTTGCAGCGTCCACGTCGCGCTCTCGCGTCGAGTGATTGACCGATTTGTAACAAAATCAATAACGCCGCGGTCTTTCATCGCCGGAGATATTCTATCGTTACGCTACAAGGGAAACGGAAACAATTTGATTCTCAAAGTGACGTCGTTACACGACAACAATCGACCTACACTCGCGGCGAGTCGAAATCATTTCTTCGAATGTTTTAAGTTTACAACCTACGCTTTGTGGCGTGGAGTAAATAAATTAGTATTGTTTATCAATTTTTATTTACAATTCAATCACCAATCAGTAACTACTCGTAACAAATTAAAAAAAAGCCGACCAGTTCTCTTGGTCAAAGACTTAAACGATCGGACGAATTACCGAATAGAACCGCCGTCGAAGCTCGAAAGATATTATTAGCAAGCGTAAGAGAACACGCCCGTGGAAGACTGATCGGAGAAAATGTACTGATATTAAAAGACGCGAAAAGCGTATATTAAAGGGAGTGAATTCGAACGAATTGGCACCGTTAGCCTGTAAAAACTGAGAGTTAAATATAACGAAGATACGATATCATTTATTAGAGAAGATGCTAACTGGGGCTGGCCACGCCCCGCGGCTAATCGCTACCTCGCATAACATCCCGGAATATTAATTAAGTACGTGATTAATAATAAGGGGAGACTGAGAGCGAGGGTAGGGTTGAACGCGCGCGGATAAAAGTAGCGCCGGGTAGCGCGCGATTAGGCGCCACAGTTATCGTAATTATTGTAATTGGTGTTTACGAGGACCATGGAAACACTCCTTATTCCCTTCCTCGGGCGCACCGGACCGGAGAGGCGACTTGATCTTCCGGTTCTACGATCGAAAGTAGATGCAAAAGCTTCAGGCGAGTCTATCGCTGCTCCAGCTCCCGATACAAAAAAAAAGGAGGATCCTCCTTAATATTTTAATAACACTCCTCGATTAAACGGGAATTATTAGACGAGCTACCGTAGACGTCGTAAAGAGATACGCGAGCCCGAGTACGACGACGTATCAATCGAATATGGAAATCGACGAGCGCCATTAACGGAACTCGGGCGGAACTCGCCCCGGCCCTGAGTAAACCTCGCGTACGACGTGTTATATTTTAAGCCGGTATATTTACATACGAAATATTCATGTCGCGCCATCATTACGAGACATTCCCCGTGACGAGCGAAAGTCTTGACGACGGTGAGAAAAGCCGAGAATTAATCTCCCGCGTAAAATTAACCTTCCGCTAACGGTACGACGGACGTAGAAAATGTCACCGTCTATCAGAGACGGTCTATAAATATCGCCATTGTAATCAAATTCCAATTAAGCGCTTGTTGAAACGTATCTGTTAATTGAACATCGATAACGGGATTGATTTCTACGATGAGATTTCGAAATTGCGCGCCATGTGACATTATCGCGCCACCGTGACGGTATTAACGAATACGTTCCAAGAAGTCCCGATAATTTATCTGTTGACCGCAAAGCCAACGCCGCGATGATTAAATACGTGCTGTGCGCGCAATTCAGCGGGGATTGCATTGTGAATGACCGATCGCGCGATACGCCGCTTAATCGAGCCTACGCGCGACGTTAGAAGCGACGATCTTGCGGGAAAGCGATCGACGCGATAAGAAACGCCGTTAAGAGATCGATGTCGTTTGAGAAACCAGCGCGACGGTGGCGATGATTTCCGCTCCTCTCCTCCCGCTGGCAATCAATCCCGTGATTTATCTCACCGCGTAAACTAATTCAAGTAGATTTCTCACGAACGTCTCGAAACGATCAGGGTTTTATCGCCGATCGAATTATAGAGGGGTAAGAATCGAGGGGATAAAAATTAATGCCCATTTTCATCAACGTCGTTTAACTTTGATCCTAGTTTAATTCATCCTTTGTCTCCTTCCGACTGTCCCCTCAGAAAGAGACAAAAGGTGATTAAAACTAAGATCAAAGTTGATGAAAAGCGGAGTAAGAAGATAAACGACGCTCGTGCCATTTCGTGGAGACGAGCCTTCGTAAACTCGTCCTGCGAAATGTAATCTATGTAACTCTCTAAAGTTTTTGGAGTAAGAATAGAATACATATTTCACTCCGAAAACTTTAGAGAGTACAAAATTATCGCGTGCTTTCTTAGTTGTCAGGTTATTTCATTATTATATTAAGATTATATATATATGTGTATTTCTTTGCATAATTCACCCCCTTCCACTCTTAGAAAGAATTACGCCACGCGGTTACAATAGAATAGACTAATCTACCGTGTCTTTCGTCACGTTTATCATTCTCGCCGATAACGCTTCGGTACAATGAAACTAGGACCGCGCTCGAATAAGTCGTGCGCAAACAATAGCGCACACTTCCGCGATTAACGTTTTATTCGAATGCATTCTCGCCACCGCGGGCTGACGTCGCAACTGAAGTTGAAATTAAAGCCGGCCCGAGAACATCGTTCGCGAAGACCTTCGCTCGGACCCCTTGGCTGTTTGCATTTTTTCCTCGAGTATAGATTTAATAATTTCCCGAGAACAAATAGACATTCCGCGCAATGGATTATTGGCGGCGCGAAAGAAAGTTTCTGCTGATATTCCGTGGTAATCGACTCGTAAATTGAAATGCAAAACAGCCTGTCTAATTTACGTTCGATGTTTGCCTTTCGATATAAAGCTGGGACGTTTGCACCGCGATACCTCAAGGGAGAAGCAAAAGCAAATTAACGTAAACCCGATGACAAGCTGCCGCGCTCGAATCGCGTCCGGATTTTATTTATCGAAATAATCGTTAGCCAGTTCCAAAAACAAGATCGTATTTTACCGTCCTTTTAATTTCTCCCAACTCAAACGTCACACATTTTACAACCACCTATCCAATATCGTATATATTAACTAATCAATTAATACGCGTTAAATCGAGCGGGAAAAGTCCTCGGGACGCTGCGGCAACGTTCGCAGATAACCGCGACACACGACAGTATATTCTCGCGCGGGTTTTCTTGCAAATCGCGGTTATAGCACTCGACAATTATACGCTACATACGACGGCTCGTTCGGTCGAGGGTGAGAGCAAGCAGAAGAGGAGGTCTAATTACCTGGCCCCCGGTAGCTTCCCCTTGCGCGGCTCCGTATCTTATCGCGTAATATACCGACAATGTTCGCGATACCGGTCCGACTCTCTCCGCGCGGGACACGGTAGATGCCCGCGTAATTCGGCCCTAACGCGTGCTCTCGTTATCGCTTTTATCATTCGACAAGTACGCCGGCAAATGCATCGGAATCCACGCGGCAAATGCAACGGACCTACACCGTGCGCGCGCGGCATCCAAGTCGCGGGGTTTCTGCGTTTCCATCATTATCTACGGCCTGAGCGATAATGCCGATTGATTAATGCTTATTTTTAAACGGCAGATTATTCTTATCGTTCGGCGAGTTTCATCTCTCGAGAGAGTTAATTAGAAAACCACGCGCTTTCAAACGGAATACAAGGTTGTTAGTTTTATTACATCGGATTACGGCTAATTTTAATGTTTCGGTGAACGTGGAATTGCACTCGCGTCGATGTTCGCGTCGATATCACAATAAGAACGGCGGGGAATGATTCAATTAATATTTTTAAAACTCTAGTCCACGTACACGCGCGTACACAACGTACAGGCAGAAAAATGTTACAACAAAAGAAACGAGAGTTATTTTCGAAAGTTATACATAAACCAAAAAACACGACCCGTATGAAACTTACAAGCTACTATTTAACCCGTTTCTCCGCACTGCGATATAAAGTAAATTCCGTTTCTCAGATGAGACAGCTGTACTCTGCAAGTTTATTTGTCACCGATTTCCGCCGGATCGGTAGCCAAGACGCGAAACGACGCACTTCCGGATCTGTTCTGTCTCAGAAAGAAGGCGACCTCCATCCGAGGAAAGAAACGTTCGATCACTCTCGCCGGATACGTTAAATGCCAGCGGGGGGAAGGGGGAGGGGAGGCGTAGAGAAAAAAATACCGTACGATAACGGAACACGTTCGGGGATCGGCGGGAGGAGAGAATCGAAGAGTCGTCACACTCGCACGACCGTGAGAAGAGCCAAACCGCCTCCACGCGCGCGACTGGTCGACAATCGTAATTAATGCGCTCGCGTAATTTAATTTCTAACACGCGGCCTCGTTAGTATGCTCTCGTTCGCAAGCGGCGAGGAGCGCGCGTTATTCCGCCGAGGACCACGCGCCGAGATGCGCGCGGGGCTCGTTACGCGAGCGCACGCGCGCACGAGCGACGCGTTCTCCCTAACAATGTTTGTTATAGCAGACGTACGTCGAGGAATGTGCGCATTATATCATTACGCACTATTACCCATTACATACCTCGTTACACCGTATATATCGTATATTATCCTAGATACGCCGGAGGAAAAAGTGAGGTTTCTCTCTCTCTTTATTCTCTCTCGCTCTGCGCGCCGCTGATGAGACCCTCCGACCATTACCATGCACCATCCGCGGTGCATCGTACGCGCGCGTTCGCGACGCCACACGTGCACACGCCGCGTTCGCGCGCGCGCGCGCGCACGCGTAATACTTGGCGCGGGCTATCTAATTGTATAGTAAATAACCTTCGTAAATTACGCATATAATGCTTAATGCCGTCGCGCGGCCGCACGCGGCATTGTGCGGCGCGCCTATCGCGTTATGACATTCAATTGCAACGTGTCAGGCAATCACGGCCGCCTTACAGACTCCGGACACTTTATGGCGCGCGGCGATATTGCACGCCGAGGCGCGTAGTCACCCGCCGGGAGAGAAAAATGCAGGGGGAAGAGAGAGAGAGAGAGAAAAAAAAAGGAAGATTCGCGCGCCGGCGACGATTCGACGCGCCGAGTCGTCTCCGATAAATCGAGTTAATTCGCGCGAGAATAACTCCGAATTAATGAACGTTACCGTCGCGATGGCGGCGTCGATAGCGCCGTAATTGTTTTATATTTATCGCGGTCGAGACGAGCGACGCTTTGACCGGCGACGGATAATTTAACGAGGGAGATAAAACCGTCGGGGAACTTTTTTTTCCGCCTCGCACTAATGACCGCTCTATTCCGTGTTCTCCATATATCCGGCAAGGAGAAAGAAAAAAAAATCACGCCTTTATTTATCTCATAATTAGCGGCAGCATAAAGTCATGCTTTTGATCGATATTTCCGGTACGCGTATAATTTATTTCGAGACTAAAAGTAGCATTACAAAAAAAAGAAAAACACTGAGGTGAGAGTTGATGCGAAATGAAAAGTATGGTTATGGTACATTTAATTCTCGTATTATTCGTTTTATCTCGAATGCGTCCACTTCGAAACGGGAACACCTAAGCTATCAAAACAGGGAAGATACACGCGTCGATAAAAAAAATTACACGCAGAGGACGATGCACCGTTCGCGTGAAAATGGCTTTCACGCGCGCGAGAAAATGCTGCCGTCCAGAAAAAATGTAATTTTCACGAGGCACACCCTCAGAAATGATTTCTGTTACTGAGCAAAAAGTATTCTTGACGCATATTTCTCACAACCTCATTTAGTATAAAATTAAAACCAATAATTCTTATTCTCCTCTATCGAATTAAAAAATATTGACTCACTATATTGAGACAAGAGTAACTTATATAAATGTAAGTTTATATATTCTTGCGTATAGAATAAATTTTCCCTCCATCTTACAACGCACGAAGTTGGCACCACGATATTCGACAAAAGACGATACGTACTATCATTTTATTCTAGATTTTAGAATTTTTCATTTAAGATTGAAATATTCCTTTCTCTATAATAAATATGATTGGTGCTATATCGATCCTATTTTATGATATATTCAAGTGTAATAGCATTGGATCCAGAAATTTGTTCTATGGGTGCACACCCTCAGAAAGGATTTCTGTTGCTGAGACAAAAAGTATTCTTGACGCATACATCTCACAACCTCATTTAGTATAAAAATAAGACAATATCAAAATAAAATCAATAATTCTTATTCTCCTCTATCGAATTAAAAAAGATTGGCTTACTATATTGAGACAAGAGTAATTTATATAAATGTAAGTTTATATATTCTTGCGTATAGAATAAATTTTCCCTCCATCTTACAACGCACAAAGTTAGCACCACGATATTTAACAAAAGACGATACAAACTATCATTTCACTCTAGATTTTAGAATGTTTTATTTAAGATTAAAATATTCCTTTCTCTATAAATATGATTGGCGCTATATCGACCCTCTTTTATGATACATTCAAGTGTAATAGCATTGAATCCGGAAATTTGTTCTATGGGTGCAGGAACCGATCCTCGCTTCGCCGGCGAGCATTCGTTTACCTTGGATCCGACCTCCGTGGCACACACGGTGAGCAGAGAGGACAATGTCTGGCCGGCCCGTGCACTTTCTCTGTACAGCCGTATAAACCCGGAACAATGTTACAGCGGGCCGAATCGGGCGCGCGATTGCGTAAGCCCGCACGAAAACCTCCCACTTCCTCCTCCCCAACGGTAGCATTGACTTTTTCAAGTGTAATTGGTGCCCGTGCTCCGATTGCTAATCACCACCGCCGCGGTGAACGTGACACACATTCGATTTTCGCGCGCGCCACGCGTTTCGCGCCTTCGACTCGCGTATTCGGAGTACAATGCCCGTGTGCACATTGTCGCGGGAGCGCAAAAAAGTTTTCTACACCCGCATAAAGTACAATAACGCGTCCATCGAATGTACATGTTGCGATTATACTGTATGTGATTTTGTAGCTAGGCGGGATGTACTAGAAAATATGTAGAAAATGAGCAGCGAGATAAAAATCGTTTGCGACTCATCTTTCAAGTGCGAAAACATAAATTTTTATTTAGAGCATAAGATACGTCTTGACGAGGAAATGAAAAAAACTTGTAAGTTTCGAAACAGATCGCTTTAGATACAGAGATATCGGGCGTCTTTATGTATCGAATGTCTATGTGTGCGTGTTTGAAGTGGTTTTATCTAAGAGTACGTTATTTATCGAAGAGGAAATTGACCTTGCCATAATAAACACGTTATGCAAATTGAAATGATTCCGAAACGGTGCTCGCTTCAATTTCGGTAAGTATCGTCGAGTAAAGAGATCGCGTGTAAATAAAATAGCGCCCACTCGTGAAAACGTAAATTCATGCGAGCAGCAGAGTTTACACAGTGCGAAGCTTTATATTTAAAAAATCTGATCTTTGTAAACGCCACTCTCGCGCGTATCCCAACGAAATGTAATAACGTAAAGAATTATTTAACGCCAGTAATTTATTAAACAATATAGAAAAATTGCATGACGACCAATGGCATTGAAATGTGATAATTTCAAAGAAAAGCACATCAATACAACGACGCTCGTAACGATTTCGAAACTCCGCTCGCGCGCATGTTTTTCATTACGTATCGATGTCGATCAACGCCGAGACCGGCGTATCTCGATCACGACGGACGATCGAAAGATCGTTGTAACAACCCTACGCACTTACTTGCCGAAGCTGGACAACCCGGCGGTCGGAGTCGGCGATTGTTGACAGCGGCGGACGGCCAGGCGTTGTGCGTGGGCACGTCCGTTTGTAAACTAATCTCCGCTCCTTCCCCACTGGTAACAACTCCACACTGTGGCACTGTGTACTACCGCGTACGTGTGTCTCGCGAGCACCCGGGGCGAGACCGGGAGACCGGGATACATCGATTTCGGAGGGCTCTCGCGCGCGCCAACGGAACGGACACGACGGGCGTGTAGGGCGAAGTGAAGAGAGCGGGGAAAGAGGCCACGTAAAACACACAGGAGCACAGAGAAAGGAGAGAAAGAAAGAGAGAGAGAGAGAAAGAGAGAGATAGAGAGAGAGATAGAGAGAAAGAGAGAGAGAGAGAGTGACGGACGCGGAGAGTGGCCCTGCTCTGACACAGATCACTGACCAGCTTCACTTCGGCACTGACGCGATACTGACTCGCTGCCGCGCGACACAACCGGCTCCGCGGTGCTCGGTCCTCTCCGTCGACCTTCGGCTTCGGCCTGGCTCGCGCGCCCCACCACCTCGCGTATACGCGGCGCGCATGTGTTCCGTACGCAGCGAGGGTGTGTGTAACGTTACGCGTCGACGTAGCGCGGGCCGTTGCGCGCGTACGTGTGTGCGTGTAGTACGAAGGTACGGATACGCCTACGCAATTTGGGCTGCGGACGATAATGAAGAACTTGCCCGTGCTTTGCGCGATACCGCGGAGATAGGACTTTTTCAGTGTAAGATTCTTCCATGGGAGATGCCGGGAAACTACGAGTTGCGCACGGTTCTCGGATCAACGGTATAAGTTGATTTTTTATTTTCGATTTAGCAAAGATTTCAGTAAGAATCTTGGACTTTCCGCTTATACATTCCGACCCGATCGAACGGTGAACTTTGTTGGTTCGATGTATTTGTGGTATTTGCAAAATTTCCAACAGACGTTTAGCAGAAACGCCGCTATCTCATATTAGGAGCCTGTCGCATGATGGGGGACTTTTCCCTATGTTGGAAAAGTGAGTTTCATAAAAACGCAGTTGCTTATCGCATCGAATTTTGTGGGGCTGTTACAAATAACTCGGTACTTACAATTAGTTGGGATTCACGTTGTTTCACGCAACGAGAGAAATTGATAACTACCAACGCGGGATTTATGAATTTGATAATGATAAACTCGCGGGCGCATTATATTGCGCGCATTACGGAATTATACAGCATTACGGGCCGTTCCGACGTTAAGTACGATATTCAAGGATATAATAGAATGCGCGGGAACATAGGGGTCTACGCTAATGTCCGTAAAACCGCCACAATAAGGGTTGAATATGCGTGACGGGCAAAAGTATGATGTATACAAAGCAATTTATCCCCCTTGTACTCCCCTGCAATTTCGTGTCTCGCGCGTCTCTCGATGATGATCTCGTCAGATATCGCTTAATAATTTTACAAATGTTTGAAAATACTCTCAGATAACTTTAGCAACAAATCGGGAGTGTTAAAATATTAAGTAGCAGCTTAGTGGCGCCAGTCAAGAAATCAAGAATTTTAACAAGTATGGAAACAACCTTACTGGCAATTCTTTATTATAATAAAACACAACGTTTCGGCCAGTAATACTGGTCCTCTTCAGATAACAAACTTACAAGAGTGCCTACAAATTAATCCTAATGTAGTTTATATTTTATTTGTCTGTTCTTCAGACATTTGCAGGCACTCTTGTCAGTTTGTTACCTGAAGAGGACCAGCATTACTGGCAGAAACGTTGTGTTTTATTATAATAAAGAATTGCCAGTAAGGTCGTTTCCGTACTTAATAAAATTCCGAGGGGGAAACCGCTGAGAGCATTGTGGTGTACAGATTTGCGGCATTACTGGGCATTACTAGGCATTTTTTGGGCATTAGTTTGGGTATTAATGCCCACTGGGCATTAGTGGGTACAAGATTTTGGTCAGCGGTTTCCCCGTCGTAAAATTCTTATTAAAATATTTCTGAAGCTCGATCATGAATCTTTTTCTCTAACGTAAACACGTAAAAAGTGAGAAAGTTTCATTGATGAGTTTAATATTTATCAATGAAATTTTTCACTCTTCACGAGTTTAGTTTTATGTAAAGTTTTCTGTGAAGACGGCAGGATTCATCGTCACGAAGAAAATATCATGGCACGATTGTTTGACTGTATAAATCGTATTACGCTTCACTTATAAATTGAAGTGATAAAACAACATTGACGAGTTTAATTTTTATCAATGAAATTGTTCACCTTTCACGAGTTCACGCTAGAGAAAAAGATTCACGATCGAGCCCCTGAATGTCAAATGACATTGATCAACGTTCATTTAAATATTTGCCGATTCACGTATGTTAATTGACGAAATAAGATAAATTATTATATTAATAAGGAGCCAGGAATGCTGCTTTAAACAAAAAAAAAAGCACAGTGAGAAGAGGCTTGTTTTAGTGCCACAATTTTTCTCGGCGAAGAATTAAGTTATTACGATCGATGACGAAGCCGAGTCGAGCGTTGACGGTATAGACGTGGAGATCAGAAGCACGATTACCGTTTCGCGCGAAGCGACGTGTCTTGCGAGGAATCGGAACGAGAGTTTTCCACTGCGCGGGCGATCGCGCGGTCGTGAGATAATTATGGAAATGAATTTCGATCGTTACGGGGGCGTAGATCTCGACTCTTGTTCCATGACACGACCCGGCATCCCGACAACGATAATCCCGCCCGGCACCATAATTTTCCCCACAATTTTCGTGCCTGCGTGTAAACATCCAACGGTACGTTGCTACGAAACGCGGTACAACCGTGCAACGCCGTAGTCATCCCGAAGGCGAAGATTTTTACACCCACATTCGGACGGAGATCGAACTTGCGCGGCATTGAGGGGGCAAGCAATCGTTTCCAATATCGTTCAGGTTCATATGTTCCGCGTGTATTTTTTTTCTTTTTCGTCGAACGTTACGGTCAGCAAATTTTTTTTCAAAATATAAAGACTTGTACAGTGCCGCGGATTAATGACAGTACGCTATTACTTACAACAGGTCCGGTTAGGCTTGAAGAAGCCGTTCTAGCGATTTCGCGCGACGTACGTCGCGAAAACGGGACGGATTATCAGTCAGATACTAACGTCGGTACACGAGGCTCTTAACACTCGACTACTCCTTAAATTAGTCTCGCGGCGGAGCTATTCAGAGATGTGAAAGGACCGTGGAGAGTCGCGAGAGTGACGGAAGCCGAGAAAGATGTTTGTATAATACGACACGTCTTTCCGCGCGGCGGCGGGCGGCGGGCGGCGGCTGCGGCGGCGGCAGCTTTACGAGACGAAAGGCGGAGAGAAAGAACCACGGGGAAGAATGATGAGTGTGTGAAAAATTGGACAAGGACACCGCGGGCCACCGAGTGGACCGATTCGTAAGCCTGTGCGTTATCCCTCGCGTTACCTCGCGAATCACACACGGCTCGTATTTAACGGCATTATGCTCGCGCCCGCGCTCGCGGTCACGGTTCGTGCACAATTTATCTGAAAGCGCGGTGAAAAATAGTTTTGACCTCAAGGGCCAGGCCGGGAGAGGCGTTTGTCCGCCACGCACATGCGGACACCGCCGCTGCACAGAGACAGAGAGAGAGAGCGGACTGCTCCTCGCCGCACGTTTGCGTGCGAGGGTGCGCTGGACTGGTCCGCGGCCCGATTGGCTAAGGCCGCTGTTAGAACCGTTCCCGCGGTGTTAATGGCACTGCCCTCCCGATATCTCGGCACTTACGTCCGACCGACACTGTAAAAATCTAACAACAACTGAGTTGCGTACTTTTGTACACGTATGTGTGTGATTTGATGAAGCACTTTCTTCACGCTTCTTTCCGTTTAAAATCGCGGCCTAACGTCTCTTTAAACGGCAAGAATGGTGCGAAATGTCGTGTATCACGACACGTGTCGCGACTTTGAACGGAAAGAACCGTGTAAAAAGTGCTATATACGTATAAAAGTAACACACTTGCAATTAGAGTTGCAGTAAAGTCTCGCGTACATTCTCGCTCGGCACGGACGCGCGATGCAAAATCGAGCGTTTTGCGCGCCAAAGTCTGGGTGCATTGAAAGCTTGATAATTGTACAGCAAAGAGAGCGATAGATTTTATAATCCGTGAGAGAAGGATACTTTCGTCCAATTGAATTTGAGGGAACGAAACGTTTCGCTAGTCAAGGTGGTCGTTCTCGCTCAACTATCACGAGAGATACGATTTTCGCAATTTGGCAATTTGCACGCGTCAAGTATCTTCAAGACGTAACGTTATAATTTCAAATGGCTCCGCGTAATCCGGCAGTATCCCCGATGGAATCTTCCTAAGCCGTGTTATCACCTGCCATAGGGACTTGGCACCGCTCGCTTCAATGGCTTCTTAACGCTACGCAACGCTACGGAGAAACCTGTTTGTCATGTATCTCGCTCTTCGGGATATATTAACAGCATTCTGTCGCTCACGTGCAGCGTCTGGTACCCAAAGGAGATCACGTTTCTTGCTCTCTTTCGCCCGGCGTTGCGTCGACAATGAAACTTCCTGTCCCGGCGTATAAACTATACAGTTTACCTTGAAATCACCGCGAAAAATCGGAACAACGCGCGGCAGCAAGGGCGTCATCGCGTGACATCATCTCGCTTCTTTAATTAGCGATATTTGAAAGAGCGCGACGGCAAAATGTTTACGGAGCATTCCGTTTACGGTCGCGCCATAAGATGCCCCTTGTATCTCGCTTTATCTTCGTTGAAAACCGCTTCTGTCTTTTCAAGTCGTTAATTAAAACGAATCAAACCGCGCCCGAGGTTTCGATTAAGAGAAAAGAGTGTGAAGCTATCGTTTGGAAATTTTCAGTGATGCAAATGTCAGGACGAGAAATGCGCTTATTAATAATTTCGGGCTGAAACCGCGTCGCGCCTCGAGGTCCCGCGTTTCGAGCGCAAGGAGCCGCGTCGGAGAGAGTCATAGCTCTCGCTAATAATACATTAGCGTAAGATACGCGTGTAAGCCGGTGCGTAATGCTTAGCTTAGTAGCGTCCTAGCAGACATCGACACTGCCATATACTCGTTACCGCTGACACTCTCGCTGCTCGTCCATAACGGCAGCCGGTATATCCAGTCCCGCATAATTTCAACCGCAAGATATACGGAGCTTACCCCGAGGTCAAAGCACGCGCGCGTCCGCGAGTCGTAGACGGATTCCTGTTACAACCGTCGATTGCGCCGACGGTTTTCGGGAAGAAGGGCCGAAGGGAAATCGAGGCGCGCGCGCGCGCGCGTCTCTGAACGGCTTAGGCCCGGTTTCACTAACGTCGCTTAACTTAAGCTCAGTTTAATTCGTTCTTTGTCCCATTCCAATTGTTACTCCAGGAAGAGACAAACCTGAATTCAGCTAAGATTAAAGTTAAACGACGCTTGGCGAAACGGCCTTAATTTACTGGATAGACGCTAGATCGCGTCTAGGAAAACTGGCTCGCATCTATGCATCTGCAAGCTGAAATTTCCACACGGGTAACACTGCATTCTGATTGTGTGTTACTTCGATACACACACATATTATGAGATAAGATTCTAGTACGAGACAGTAGGTTTTCAACGTCCAAATTTAATCGCAAATCTCTTTTCGCGACGATCTAACAATCGATTTTCCCCTGAACAGATTTCACTCCAAGGGCAATAAATTCATAGTGGAACCAACAGACGACGCCTATTAATTTAGCAGTAACTCCGCTATCTCATATTAGGAGCCTGTCGCATGATAGGGGACTTTCCTCTATGCGTAATTTAGTGATGGCACGAAGACCGTCTAAAAAGACGGGAAGAAATGCGTGAAATAACGTGTATCAAGTTACGTGTCGCGTTTTACAACGGCAAGAAACGTGCCTTCTCTAAATTACACATATATGTGTATAAAAGTAACATGCTTAGACTGCAGTGAACGATTTGTCACGGCACTGAACTCCTGTCCCGAATTCCTCGGACCGCGATAAGACACGCGACGATTAGGGGCACGTAATTCCGGCAGACATAAATTGCGAACTTATTTGCGCGAACTTTGGGCGCGCGACTCCAGCAAGGTGCCTATTCGTCAAATACTTCTGCATTATCGTTGATCGCGAATGCATCTGAAGTAATACTGCATCAGAGTTTCGATAATTTAGCGCAGCATTTAGACAAAAAGAAAATGAAGCTTATCGACGATGTCGAGCTTCCGCTCGTGTCCTTCGCGAAAAGCCGCGTCAGTTTATCGTCGCGTCGTCGATCCTACTCCTTCCGTTCCTCCCGTCAAAGTGGACGTCGCGCTGTTACTATTCCCGGCGCGCCTGTTACCGCTAATTACAGGCTTCGACAGAAATCGCGTTCCGGAAGCGAGCGCATCTCGGCGCTCCCGTTCTGCCCCCCTCCCCCCGCACGTTTAATATTCTTTCGAAGCGCGTCGAATACAGCCGAGTCATCGATTCACGGAAGGACGTACCTACTCCCCGTCATCGAGTGGACAACGTCGTCGAAAATCAAATTTCCTGCGTGATGCGGGGATAGAGACAGAGAGACGGAAAGAGAGAGAGGGAGAGAGAGTGCATCTCGAACGAGACGGAGCGACGTAGCCCGCGTGTCACGTTTTCACGTAGCTCGATGGCCGCTCGCGATCCTCGCGGAAGACGTGCCGCCTCCTCCGTGACGTAAGACCGGTTACACAGGCGGACAACGAAAAAGATGAGCGATCGTGTAACGGAGCGTGTACGATGAGTCTGCGGACGCGCATTTTTCCCCGCAGCACCGCGGCCGCTCTCTGGTAGCTGCGGAAACGAAATGGGAGCACGTACGTGTCGATAATAATTATTTCTCGTTACTCGATCACGACCGGAGGTGGTTACGTCGACGTTGCAGAAGCGTATCTTCCGTAGAAACCACTCGTTATAATTATACGTGTATTATCTATTATACAGATCTTGGTTAAAGTCGAAACGGAGCAACAAGGCCTCCGGCCGGATCGTCTTTACGTCTGGACTCAAATTTCGAATGAAAGATTATTAAATTTATAGTTTGAATAAAGTTTTAAACCAAGACGCAAAATTAATATCGAAATTCAATCGATCTTCTTTGGTTTCGTCTCATTTCTACACGGAGAGAATGTTCTCGTAAAATTTATCCTGAAAATCGTGCAATCGCGAGACAACGCGGCATTTTGGAGAATTTTTTTGAAATTTCACCATACATTTTACTAGTAAAATTTCAGAAAACTCTCATAAAGTTCTTGGAAATATTACCATGTCCCACGATTACACGACTTTAAGGGTAGATTTTAAGAGAAAATTCTCCCCGTCTAGTGTCAACGGTCATTAAAGAAATAAAAGCAGAAAATATTCAGCAGACTATAAAGCTAAACTTCTTACGCGAGTCACTAATTATCGCGGAGATTGATGGAACGCGCGGATTACCAAGACGCGATGGCGGCGGCGGCGAACAGACGAATCCGCCGTGGCTCCCCGAGCCGCTGACGCGGATATTAGAATCGAATGAAATACCGATCGTTAAAGGCCGAGGCGTTTATTTCAGTTCAGGTTTTCGATTTTAATACCGAGGTCCCTCTCGATAATACGCGCGCGGCACCTTTCGCGCGACGGAATAAAGCCGGCCATGCGCGGGATATACAGATTTATTTAATTAAGTACGCTTAAGTGCCTCGTAAAAAGCCGCTTTTCCCGACGACCGGCCCCGGCGGATTTTTCCCCGCCGCTTCTTACGCAGCCTCGGGCGGCGCGTCCTTTATTGCGTCGCGCGCTCGCGAGAGGAAAACGGACGAGACTTTCTCGTCGAGAGAATCGCTCTTCGCGCTGAGCGAAGAAACGCGCGCCTATCGAGCGCGGAAAATAACGACCGCTCGTAAGTAAAATAAACACAATCTTCGAGCACGCGGTGCGCGGCTCAATGAGCAACGAAAGTTCAATCGCAGCTAATTACAGGCGGTCCCGCGAGCAAGACGCTCCTCGTAGAGCGCCCGTCCGTCCGGCGAGTGACGGCAATGACGGATTCCGCGTTACGACCTCGCGGATCTCTAATTATCGTGCGCGATATTAGCTATCGCGGGCATGAATCATTGCTATCAATGAAATAGAACGGGCGCGCCTTCGTGTACGGGCTCCGCGGAAAAATCGCAGTAAGAATGTTAATAACTTCTCGCTCTGTTACTTAACCACGTGCGCGCCTCGTAAAGGCGGAATTAGTTCCTAATCGAAAGTGTTTGTACTAAACGTACGCGCGAGATCGTCAACGTCGAGGCTCGGGCGTTGGATTAATTAGCAGCGATAGGGGTACGACTTTGCGTAACATTACAGTGCTATTTTCGCGCGTCGAAAAGAACCGGACGATTCGATCATCCGTGAACACGTGAGAGCGAAATAACAAAATTACAGTTCGCGCAGAAAGTATCCGATGAGAAAGAACCGTGTTAATTTACGAAAGAGGTATAGGTATTTCACGTATCCAACGTGAGAGTTTCTACAAGATCCAATTATTTACGAATTTCGATTCAATTCGATTGAAAGAGGAACTTTTTTATTGTGCTAATTAAATTTTCAATCTCGCAGTAATTAATTATTCAAATTTCTCAAATTTTTCAGCAATGCGTCTATCCGCGAGGCAAACAAGAAAGTGTCTTTCGGCCAAATTTTTTGCCTTGTGGATTTTTGCAAGCACAATTTGCGATTGCTCTGAAATATCATCTTGATTTAAACGTACTAAATATTGTCCGCTACACGCACCGTTGCTTATCGTGCACGTAATGAAAGATCTCACTTAAAACAGAAACACAGCGACAAAGCAATGCGAGTTCGCCGTGGGAAAGGCCGTTCAAGCGGCAAAGAATCTTAACGGACGCGGATTACATCCGAAGAAGGACGTTGTTAGCAACAATTAAAACGCGTACGTACGGATGTGGTTTATAACCGAATATCGTCGGACTTTATAGCCCCTGGGAACTGCGGTCCGCGATCTCTCGTAGAAAATTCGCCTGGGGCACCATCGACTCGGTTTTTTTTTTACGCAGTTAATAACTGCGCGACAGTTATTAAATTGCCTTTAAGAATCTCACGTTGGTTTAATCCCGACATTCAAATATTTCTTGCTTCAATTACTCGAGTCTTGATATTTTTCTCGTCTACATTTTTCAACTGAATTCCCATCGCGAAAATAGATTCACTTTCTAGATAATTAAGAAGAAAATAGAAAACGATATTTCTTAGAAAAGCAGACGCGGAAATATGTATACGATAAATAAAAAGTTTGCACCTTTCGAACTTAGTTAATCTATTATTAACCGTGTTCGCTGTGTCGACTGCGTTAACTGTATTTTTAATTATTCCCCTCACTGTTCGGACTGATTAAATTTTTGCTAAATACTTAATAAAAATTATTTATACATATAAAATATAAAAATGTTTTAAAAACTATTTAAAAGGCAATTGTGCAATATCACGCGATTATATATACATATATATATATAAATAATGAATCATTAGTGCGAGACTCACCAATCAGGATACTGCAGGCTGCTCCATCCGCCGCAAGTTCCAAGTTGCAAATCCTCCGCATTAATCCAAAGAAGAGATGAATGAAAGGGCACACACGCATTTAATTCCACACATTTAAATTGCTCGCACTTGATTACACGCACTTGATTACACGCACTTAATTACGTGCACTTAATTGCACCCTTAATTATACGTTGGGAAATTTTGAAAGTTAACCCGCATGAAAATCGCAAAATCACGTGAGTCAGCTACGCCGCGATATGCGAAACGCAAAACGTAAGACAGAACGGCATCTCGTTGCATAGAGCATTTTGCCTCGAGCATCGTCGATTATTATAATCCGCGGCAAATAATGAACTTCGTTAGATATGCGTCTAGGGCTTTCGCATTGCACAAGTCTCTGAATAAAAGCGACTTAAGGTTTTTTTTAAGAGCCAAAATATCCGCCACGGATCACTACGTTCGCCTATTATTTCTCCGGGCACTGGATGTACCGTTCATTTTTATGCAATAGGTTTATTTTCAGTAATATAAAGTCTCGCGGCGAGTTTTGTAGCGATCGCAGTATTATTTACAGTGATTCCATGCATTTAATCTACGAGCAATGGTCGTGATTAGTGCAAAAAATGATCGCGATCGCCAATTATATAAATATCATACTACGAGCACTGCATATTTGAATTAAGTCGAGCATATAATCTTATTAACGTAATACGGACATAACGCTAATTACGGCTCTTCTAATCCACGAGGAGCGACTGCGAACAGTGGCTCGCGGCTAATGTAAATCGCGATCACCGCCAATTATATAAATGCCACATATATGTATAATCACTATATATATTTGAATTAAATCACGCACGTAATCTTACGAGGGTAACAATCGCGACGTTAATTACGGCAACTCCGTTCTTCCAATCTATAAAATTACAAGCAGCGGCTAAAAAATGCGAAAAGTAATCGCGACCACTGTCAATCGCTATTTATATCAATCTTACACGTTTCAATTAAATCATGCACAGAATTTTATGAATTTGTATGAAATTCCGTGATGAAGCTTTCGCAAGGATCAATCTTGGCTGCGAGAATGAAAGAGAAACTAAATCTTTGAGACTACTTTAAGTGTTTGGCAGTTGAAATGATTAAAAGTCGTAATGAAGAAGTGTAATTTCAAGTTAGCTGGCGTTTTCATTTTTTAACGTACAGATTTCACGTGTGAATCGCGCGAGATATCTGTCCTGCCGTTTCACCGAGCACCGATAGCAAATCGCGAGGATTCGGCGATCACGCGATGATATCGATCGCGGTTTCTTGCAGTACTTGTCGCGAACGCGTATCGAGAAAGACTGATACGATATCCGGAGCGGCGCGGCCCGCTAATCGACTCGTTTGACTATCGCCGCGTGAATGATTTGGTACAATGAGAATAGACTGTTTGCGACCGAAGTTTACGACGCTACGTCATTTCTCGGAACCCGCGCCCCGCGTTCGACATCCGAGATTTCAAGGATTTTAGCGATTGATAAACCTCAATAATTGACGAAATTTTAAACTTTAATAATCAAAACGCTAATTACGACCACTTCATTTTTCTAATTTATAAAGCAACTATAAAGCATACACGGAGAAAATTTTCTCTTAAAATTTATCCTGAAAATCATGTAATCGTGGAACAACATGGCATTTTGAACAACTTTATGAGAGTTTTTCGAAGATTTACAGTACATTTTACTAGTAAAATTTACTAGTAAAATTACCAAAAAACTCATAAAATACTTCGACATGCCGCGTTGTCTGACGATTACACGAGTCTCAGGATAAATTTTGAGAGAACATTCTCTCCGTGTACCCGTAAATCATATCTATAAAGCAACAGGCAGTGATAGCGGCGAGTGTGAAAAATAATCGCCGCCACTGCCATAATCATTGCATATTGAAATACTACATACATCATCACAATAAATAAAATTACTGCATATATGTATAAGTATATACTGCTCGTTTCAATTATTAATTCTTACGCACATGCAAATTCACCGTGCAAATAATATCGTGATCGCACCAAGTTCCCTTGGAGGAACTGGCGTTATATCTGTTCGTACACCCATAGAAAAAATTTCCGGATCCAATGCTATTACCCTTCAATGTATCATAAAATAGGATCGATATAGCGCCAATCATATTTAGTATAGAGAAAGGAATATTTTAATCTTAAATAAAAAATTCTAAAATCTAGAATAAAACGGAAGTGCGTATCGTCTTTTGTCTTCGTGCGTTGTAAGACGGAGCGGAAATTTTGTTCTGTACGCAAGAATATATAAACTTACATTTATATGTATAAGTTACTCTTGTCTCAATATAGTAAGTCAATCTTTTTTAACTCGAAAGGGGAGAATAAGAATTACTAATTTTATTTTGATATATATTTTTATACTAAATGAGGTTGTGAGAGATGTAAATGCGTCAAGAATATTTTTTGTCTCACAATCAGTAACAGGTATCCTTTCTGAGGGTGTACTGTGTCGATAAAGCTATACTCAGCGCAGATTTTCTATTAGAGGCAAAATGCAATATACACCCGATATATACGACGTGAATCTCGAATACGTTGCGTGTTCACAAGGAAAGGTACTCGAAACGCGCACTCTTCCACTCAAAATCGCGTCTCCCCCGAGATTCGTGCCACCCGAGAGCACGTAAGAGTCGTTTTCGCGTGACGTAGGCACTGGAATCTGTACTTACTTGAGCCGTGCGACGGTTACCGCGACGAAGTTGTCGGTCGCGACGGTCGAAACGGCGCCGATCGCGAGAATCCGGGACAACCGACGCGTCCCAGCGGTAGCTCGTCCCTCCGACGATCACCCCCGACCAAAATTTGCGTAGGTCGCGCACTTTTGCGGGGCGAAATCGGCGATTAACAGCGGAGCGACGCGCTCACTGCCTCCGCCGCACCGACGCCAAGCGAGACTGTCATGGCGGCCGTCGAAGCGCGCGCTTGAGATATTTCGAACATACCCGGTCACGAAATTTTCCATTAGATGCAGCATGCACACCGATATATACGACGTGTATCGCGAATACGTTGCGTATTCTGAGGGAATGTACTCGAAACGCGCACTTTTCCACTCAAAATCGCGTCTCCCCCGAGATCCGTGCCACCCGAGAGCACGTAAGAGTCGTTTTCGCGTGACGTAGGCACTGGAATCTGTACTTACTTGAGCCGTGCGACGGTTACCGCGACGAAGTTGTCGGTCGCGACGGTCGAAAAGGCGCCGATCGCGAGAATCCGGGACAACCGACGCGTCCCAGCGGTAGCTCGTCCCTCCGACGATCACCTCCGACCAAAATTTGCGTAGGTCGCGCACTTTCGCCGGGCGAAATCGGCGATTAACAGCGGAGCGACGCGCTCACTGCCTCCGCCGCACCGACGCCAGCGAGACTGTCATGGCGGCCGTCAAAGCGCGCGCTTGAGATATTTCGGACACTCGCGATTACGAGACTCGTGACGACGATCGGATGCCTCCGACGCGTCCCCCGGCGAGCCGCGACGATCGGCGACGTCTCGCTCGATGTTACTCGCGAATATTCGTGCTGATCGCGACGACGACGAGTGAACAAGCCGCGAGGAAGAGGCGTAGCTCCGCCGTTCAAACTTCACGTTGGCGCGAGTCGCCCGGCCGCGACGCTACCGAAGCGAGCCATTTCGAGGGTCGTGGCGCCATCCGACGGAGCGCGTTGGTACTCAAATGGTGAAAACTAACGAGGTCGATAAGTCCTTTCGGCCGATAAATTTTCCTGCCCATAGGTTACGTGATGAGTAAACGTCACGATTTATTTCTGTAAAATGCTGTAAATAATGTATATGAGTAGACGTGTTGTTCTTAACAGGCCTGAGAAAGCCGAAATACGAACACTAAAGGGCGTCGTATAATATAATTGTATAAATTTATATTTGACGAGAAAGTTTAGGCTTTTATGCGCCTTCCCAGTGAGAAATGATTCGTCGATCGACGTCGAAATGATGACGAATCGACGGTGTCGATGTCGATTCGACGTCGTTTCGACGTCGATCGACGAATCATTTCTCACTGGATTGTTATGCAAACGAAAAGTATATCAATGCGTTTCTTTTACGTAGCTCTCGACACAAAGTTCGTGCATGGCTCGGAGGGGCAAGGCGGAGGACGCAGCTCCGAGTAATAAATGCGGAGATATTGGATTCGACGTTTTGTTTCTTTTTTTCATCGGGTTCCACCGCGTGAAAACCGAACCGAGATGGAATAATCGCGACAACCGCAAATGTAATGCGCCGCGTTATGGCAATCTTTTTGTTTTCTTTTTGCGCTCGCGGCGACGTCTACGCACGCTTCGTACGGGTAATGCGGGCAAAAAAATCTCGCGTGCGGCACGGACAGCAATATTTTCGCACTTGTCACGTCGAGAGTGATCGTAAAAGCTGAAATTGTCTGCGCCCCTGCGTGGATAACCGCAGGACAGGGCACAACCGCAATACATTGCCCCCTTCGGTTCAGCCAAGTGTTATTTCGTTACTGCAGCCTCTCTCAACGTCTCCTGTGGACGCGGTTTTAAACCGCGATTCCTCGCAGAGGTGGATTCGCTAGGCGACGTAACAAATGCAGAATGGATTTTACTTTCAGCCGCGCGCGAGAAAGCGACTTGCAGTCCGCAATTTGCAAACGTTAGAACAAAATGTCGACTCGACATCGTTTCGACATCGATCGACGAGTCATTTCTCGCTGGGGACACATTCCTATGAAGATAATGAATCTGTATGAAGGCAAACTTCCTACGAGACAAATATGGCGTTTTTAAGAATTCGTCGGGGTATGAAAAGACCCCGCTTTAGCGTTGATTACCGATTGGCGATTCACGTAACAATTGCACGCGGTATGCAATGCGTATTATACGTATAATATTTCACGAGAGACATTCTTGAAGAATTTTAAGTTTCGCATTTAAGCAGCAACAATCGCGAGAATTACAAATCTAGTTGTACTATTGTCGTGGTGCATTTCGATAACAGCAAATTGAACGATACCGTCAAATAACATACATACATTTCTGTTACTTAGCTTTAATAATATCAACCTGAATGATAATTAATGTAGAAATTTGAATTTGAAAAATCAATGCAAATTTAATATAATCTTACACACACACACACACACACACACACACACATTATGTTTCATCACGTTGTACGTTACTTTGGAAAATTCCATTTGTTCGTCTTTTGTAAAAGGTGAAGAAAATATTGATAAATCTATAATAAACATCGTTACAATAACACAAATAATTAGCTGCTATCACAGTCTCTCAACAGAACACAAGCACAGGATAACGATCGCTAAACTTGTGCTGAGAGAGCTGAGTGACAGTGCTGAGATAATTCAATTAGTACGTATTTCCATATAAAAATATCTAATAACGAAGTGTTCAATATACAACATGCAGTTAAGTAACCGCGTGTTCAGGGATGCTTGTAGAAATTCAATATGTCGTATTTCTTTTTATGCACCTTGAAAGTCTGTGTCAATCGAGCGAGTAAGCGTTTGTCAAAGTGAGCAAATTGCGACTTGAGTATATTTAATTATTCCAAGTAAAACTAGATTGTACTGATGCACAAATTTTCTTCAACTTTGTATTATTGTTGAACATATGTCGTAACTTTGTCGAGCTGAACACGTTCGTGTAAAGCTTTAAAACACATAGCAAACATTACGATCAATTTTTAAAAGAGATGTAGAGGATAGTGTCCTATCATGAGATATGCTAACATGAGATAGCAGGTTTCCAACATCCAAATTCGAAGACAAATCTTCTCTCTCGACGATTACACGATCTAGCAATGAATTCTCCACTAAATAGATTTCACTCCCAGGGCAATAATTCATGGTGGAACCAACAGACGATGCCTATTAATTTAGCAGAAATCCCGCTGTCTCATCTCATAATAAGGGACTTTCCTCTATGTATTAAACCAATTTTAAATATATTGTTGCAGAACAGAATGGAGGGAAAGCTAGTTATTCAGTTATTCTAAAATTGCCGTTAGATTTTCTTAAGGAATAATCACGTGGCATTTGTATGTTTTAGGTTGAGGATGGGGAGCTGCATCAGCAGAGAGGATCAGCGACAGCAGAGACGAAAGAGAAATGTTGGGAGGGATGTTGAAAAACATGCCTCAGTATTAACATGTTTCTTTTGCAAAGAATGCATGACAAGCTACATGGAAATGTAAGTTATTCGTGTAATTGCCGAAAAGCTACAAAAAGCATATGAATTCTTATTGCAAGAAACGCCATTGTTCGATCGAATCAACTTACATATAGTTCGTTTCTTGAATATTTTCAGAGATCATATGAAGAATGCCGGGAAAATTGTCTGCAGCAGGTGTAAACGTTCAGTTTCCACTAAGATTGGCGAATCGACGACACCAATTGAGATTTATCTTATGTGCAAAGACATAGCAGATAGGCAGAATGGAACAAATACCGACAAGTAAAGAAAATAACATGGAAAAAACAGCGTTGATGTCACTTTCAAGAAAATGCTATCTGATTTATGGTTCGCGCTGATTCGGTCTGTAATAGTTAACGTATTGCAATGTGCATATACATATATGTATATATATAATTGTCTGTAATTTTCTTGACATTTTCGATGCTGCTCCTATTTTTATTTTATTTTTTTCAATAATTTTCATTTGCAACTCGAATATGACTATGTATTTCAATGCGTATTAGGGTCTCATTATACAACGATTGCTAATACTGCAATCGCGATATTGACACGTAACAATGATTACTATTACATGATGACTATCACACGTTTATTATTGATAACGACAGTTTATTATAAAACATGACGAAAATTTGTATTATTAAATGAAAATACTTTTGCTCTGTTACACACAAGTAAGTTAAGACACAAGTAAAAATGTTGATTATCGCGTCTCTTCCTGGAAAAAATTTTTCATATACATATATACATATATACTTAATATGTTTATATACTTGTATTAAACATAAAAGAAAACATTCATAATATGTTTCTCTTATATAATTTCTGTTCGTACAAGGAACATTAGCTAATTTTGGCTTTGTCCTAAAAGTTGTAAAGTTTGAGAATATGAAAAATTGCCTATACATAATCATATATAAATGTAATAAAATGTAATTATATATAATATAATTCTACATTATATATGCACTATTGTATAATTTAATCGTAATTATAATTATACTTTTATGTAACAGATATACTAGAAAGGAAACATAATGTAATGTAATTAAGATATATGTAATTAATATAATTAGTAATTTTAGTAAGTTAGGTAATTAGTAAATTACTATATATATTTAAAAATTTTTCGGGTTGATGTAAAGATGTAACCATTGCTCAAGATGTTCTTTTATGCATACTTTTCTATGTAGCACGGAAGCACAAAATTGCACGCGGTTTTGATCAATAAACGCAGGGAAAGATTGAATTCCACGCTCTTTCATTGAATTCAATTCGTCTTTTTTATGACGTCTTTATTAAAAGACGTCTCAACGTTGTTCTTTATAAGATACTTTCCGGAGCAATGCGACGATACGAGACGATACGTCCGAACACAAGCATCGATTAGAGAAGCAATTATCGTCCATAATTATCGCAATGAAGAAGTAATTTTAAGTCAGCTGGCGCTTTGATTCTTGGACGTACAAATTTCATGTGTGAACCGCGCGAGATATCTGTTTCTTTCAGGCGAGGAAGCTAAACTGAATAATTACCGCATTATAAAACTGGCGCGAATTGACAATAATGGCGGACCAATCACAGGGCGCTTTCTTATGGCCAGACACTGATTAGAGAGAGGGGGGGGTCTCTAATATGTATCTCTTGCGTTGGCCACACTGCAAACCACACCACTGAAGTGTGCTGCTCGCTCTTCCGGTTCACGTCGTTCTTTCAGACTGGCAAAATGGCTGATCAGGTACGTGTTCGACGCTACGATCGTAAATAAGTTTATTTCCCCGCGCAACACGGCGTTATTCTACGAAACCGCGTTGTGCTCGCGCGATGACGAGCGTCGCGGATACTCGCGCGCAGAAAGCGAAAACGTCGCTCGGGATGATTGGGGCGGTTCGAGCGGTTAGAGCTCGGTGCGGCACGTGGTTAGGTCGCCCGCGTGCACCGAGATCCGGCCACGAGGGAGTGTTGCTGTAAGAAGGGCGCGTAATCCGTACAATTTCGTTTGTTGCAGAGCGAGCGTGCGTTTCAGAAGCAACCCACGATCTTTCTTAACCGCAAGAAAGGTCTGGGCCCGAAGCGCAGGAAGCCTATGAGGTACAGCCGCAACGTCGGGCTCGGTTTCAAGACGCCTCGCGAAGTGAGTAAAAGTGCCCTCCAATAGCTCCGGTGCCCCCGTTCTCTGATTCTCAATCGATAATCATTAACGCTAGCCATTTCTACCAATGCAGGTTGACTTTAATTTTCAGCTTCAACTTGCCTCTTCTAAATCTTAGAACTGAAAGAATGATAAAACGTAAGTTAAACTGAGACTAGAATTAATCCGCATTGATAGACATGGAAATAGGAACGAAGAAATTCGTACTATTAAGGTCCGGTTTCGCCAAATGTCGCTTGACTTTAATCTTGGCTCAATTCACGTTTGTCTCTTTTCAAAGAAACAGTTGGAAAGAGACAAAGAGCGAATTAAGCTAACCATAAGGTTAAAATTAAACAACGTTGGTGAAACAGGACCCAAGTTATTTCACATTGGTTTATGAGAATTGCGTTGATAATTCAGCAAGATGTATATCGAGATAAAGATTATGAAACGTGTATAATAGGAAGTGATTTATGAGAAAAGCGTCGAGCTAGAGATAATTGCTAAAGATCGATTGATTCATTATACGTAATTTTGTCTCATGTTTAATACATTACTGTGAAACGTGGATGTACTTAATATTAAATGATGATAAACACGACGGTCTTCTGAAGATACCTTGAAGAAGATTCTATATTTCTCACACACCCACTGAGTGTTACCACATTTATTAGTAAAAGTAAAAGGCGTAAGATGTTTCATGTATTTTGAGGGTTTAATTAATGTTTACAGGCTCTCGAAGGAACCTACATCGATAAGAAATGTCCATTCACCGGCAATGTATCGATTAGAGGACGCATCCTCACTGGCGTTGTACAAAAGATGAAGATGCAACGTACTATAGTTATACGCAGGGATTATCTGCATTATATTAGAAAGTACAACCGTTTCGAGAAGCGCCATCGGAACATGAGCGTCCATCTCAGCCCGTGTTTCAGGTACACTAGCGTGGAAGTAATCTGGTTTATTCTAGAAACGTTGAAATTCTTTTAATTCCCATTTCTATGATGATATTTTATATCACGATGGTCTACTGACGAATGCCTTGATGATAAATTATATAGCTGAATTACAAATTAAGAGTATTTAAGAAACAGAGTAATTGAGTTATTGTTAATATTTATGAACATTACATTGTCTTCCAGGGATGTAGAGATTGGTGATGTAGTCACCATTGGAGAATGCAGACCTTTGAGCAAGACAGTAAGGTTTAATGTATTGAAGGTTTCGAAAGGAACGGGATCAAAGAAAAGCTTCAAAAAGTTCTAAACATCTATCTTCTCAGCAAAGGTTTGTAACATTATTTGCAATTTACATTTTGCGTATGTAACTACATTACGATTGAGCTCAAATGATGTCACAAAAAATATGTCTATTCTTCTTCTAAACTTAAAAATTATGTATTAGCGATGATTTTAATTCCCATTTTTATGATGATATTTTATATCACGATGGTCTACTGACGAATGCCTTGATGATAAATTATCTAACTGATTTACAAATTAATTTTTGCTTTAAATTTTTAATGCAAAATTTCTATAACATGTTTTATGTACTGTTGTTTTAATTATTACAGGATTATTTTTGGCAGATTTCAAGAATGAGGTACGAAAAGAAGTACGAAACTTCACAACCAAATGTGATTATACTATTTGTACTTTAATTCTCATATTCGAAATCTGGCAAAATGACAAAAATAAAATTTATAAAAATATCGTATGATTCAAGTATTTTAATAATACTATGTCATTCCATAATTCTAGGCACGATACTGCTGAAAATATATCTTTGTATGTTTCTTAACATACATTTTTCATATATCATTTCCTCAATATGTATTATGTTGAATTCAAGTATTTTCTAAAAAATAATTTGCATGCTTGATGAATATTGTATCACATGACTTTTAATTATATAAAAACCCCAATGATGAAAGGAATTAATTTTTCTAGTTACATTGCAGACTATAAAATTAAAAGTCATTAAATAACATACACAACTTAATTTTTTTAAATATATTTCAGCAATTTTTAACAAGAAGTGTTTAATATATAAAAATAATTTATATATAGCTTAGCGATTATTATTGTCATAAATTGTAAAACGTTTAACTTTCAGAGAGAAGATCATTAATGTCATATTTGTGTTAAGATAGAAATGATAGAGAGAATATTATAGTTTGATATACGTAACAAACTAATATATTTCATAAAATTGTATAATTATTGCTCAATTTGCAATATTAAAGTTTAAATATTTCTAATCACAAATGTATAACAGACTAATATTAACAAGAGTTTAAAGTTCTGAAGGCACCGATGTTTATGTAGAGATTTCTTATAATTTTTAAATATTTTCTATACTAATTTCCTATAATAGTAGTCATATTTTTATTAGATCAATTTCGTAAAAAATTTATCACATTTACATTTGGTATAGCGTAACAATAGCTTTTCTAGATGAAATAATGTTAATATATTTAATCCAATATTATATTAGAATTTCTTATTAATAATAGTTGTAGCTTTAATAAAAAGATCTCACTCAATTGATTCGATACAAAGGACAGTTTTACGTTGTTACGATACAAAAATAGGGTAAGAAAATATATTCTCGATATAGAAATGAATATGTAACTTTCGACTCTAATGCTAGTAAAACGTTGGCAAACGCTTTGTCAGATAACGTGTAAGGAAACCATTACATCTACGAGATAACGAATTAGACAATGATGCAAATTCTCGTGCAGTTTACTTAGTCAACTTGGAAATAATAAATATGTATATAATTATATACATACATTACATATCTATATGCAAAATATATCTTCTTATCCTATAGCTCTCTATCCAAATGTATATCTTTACGCGAAATATCAATTACTTACGGTTATATTATCTGCTTTAATTGAATATTCCGCTATATAAAGTATATATATAATAGGCCCTGCAAAACTTAAAAGTAATGAGAATACGAGCAGCTGCGTCCAGGACAGCCCCCAGTTATCGCCGGAACATTTAAACATGTCCGTTTCGCAGGATTCAGCTGCCTCTGCATTTTCGGTACCGTCCAGCAAGGCGTCGTGCTCGCTGTGTGGGGTCTCGGGGATATTGGCACTGTTGTAGGTCGACAAAGGTTCGCATACCGAGTTTAATATGATGGCATTGATTTCCGCGTTCGAGGACTCTGTGCTGGTCGACGAAGCGCCCAGGTCTATCAACTGCTCTTCCACCACTGCCGGTGCCTCCCCTTGGCGCTGCTCCGACGTGGCATTATCGCCGTGACTTTCGGGCGACGCCTCAGTCAAAATAGAGAATGGTTGCACTGGCACCTTAATGTAAGGCTTAGCATATATTTCATTCTCTTTGTCGATTTTATTAATTCGTTTCAATTCAGATATCTAAAATTACGTGACGTAAATTATGAAAGTAGGCATAAAGATATAGGAATGCGTATCTTTATGCCGCACGTGCACCACATCTTCCTACTCACTGTGCATCTGTACCGAAGGGCCAACGCCTGCAGCGTGTCCTCGGCTTTTACTTGCACGTTGATCACCTGAATTTTGCGCAACGACGCGGGCCGCTTGATAGCGTGCAGAGAGATGCCATCCTCGTCTGCGCTACTTTCCTCGTCGGAGTGTAAAAACACATAATGCGGGGAACTCTCTCGTCCACGCAGATGAATCGTCTGCCTAAGAGTTTATTTCACTTGTTAAAAAGAGCCTTGCATTTATGTCGCACTTGATACAGTGGAGCCCAATCTACAATCTTGGCGTCTAGAAGCATTTTATTCTATATCCAATGAACATGATTAAAAAATTGGTGCGTGTTGACAAACTGCATACTATACACTGCACAATTATGCATTGTCGACAAATTGTTCAAGTATATTGAGATTTGCCTGTACAAAATAGAATGTTTCTCGATGCGAAGAACACATTGCAGATTAGACCCGGGATGCTTGTCAATTTCCTTGAAAACGACAAACGTTTCCCACGAGGGAACGTTCGACACAATCGACCGCGACTGACTTGTCAATTTATTGTACGTGTAACGCAATTACTCGTGCGATCGATGTAGTGTAAACTCGCTCGTTACTTTACGTCGCGAGAGATTTATGTAAATAATGATGCGCGAAAATTGGTAAGATCCGGGGCGGATAACCTCGAAAGTTACCTAGCGGCCTTCTGCTCCTCGAACATCGAGTTCACCAATTTTTGCGGCATACTGCGATCATCCTCGGAGAGCAATTGCACTCCTCCGGCGCGAATGCTCGTACGTGTCCCGGAAGCGTGCTGTTACAGTTGACAGATGGACGTGCGTTTACGAGGCACGCAGTGGCCTCGGCGCGGAGCGCGCTGCGTGAGTCGAGGTTAGGTTAGGTCGGGCGTCCTGCGCGAGACGAGCTTGGCGCGTCGACGGTGGAGAAATCGCGTGCCGTTCAGGATGATGCAATACGAGGAAGAGGGCGAGACGCTGAAGGACAAGTCTCGGTGCGCGAACATTCGCGCCGATCTCAAGATGTGCCTGCTTAAAAGCGACTGTTGCAAAATCGTGAGTGAAACCGCCCTAACCTACAACGCGTTGCCTTTGCAACCAACGGCGTACTTTACGTTCGTTACGCGTGCACAAACGTTTCGTGAGAAATACGCCTTGTCGCGTTATTCGTTGTAATCTTTCCGATCTCTCATATTTTCCGAACGAATAGCTGTATCGATGCAGATTTCATATTTGGAGATTGAAAGCTTTCGATTGCCGGTTTCCGAAGCAGCCTGGCTTCGTACGTAAGAAGATATCGTAAAAAGGCACGTTATTCTCTCTATTCTTGGTTTGAACAAGTGTTTATCTCTTTGACAGTACAAGCGCACCCCCAGAGAATGCCTCCGGTCACCAAATGGCACGGTTCCCGACGAATGTTTCGCCTTGCGCAACACATTCTTTGATTGCAAGCATTCTCTAGTAAGTATAAACGGATTTGCATCAAATTCTGAATACCAGGAGGAGGAAGTGCGCACCTTTTCTCTAAAGAAATCGCACCTTTGCAGATTATCTAGAGGAAAGTCCCTTATTGTGAGATAGACTCCTAATATGAGATTAGCGGGGTTGCTGCAAAATTAATAGGCGATCTGTTGGTTTCGCCATGAATTTATCGCCCTGGGAGTGAACTCTGTTGAAAATTGATCGTTAGATCGTGTAATCGTTGCGAGAAAAGATTTGACGATTGAACTTGGACGTTGAAAGTCTGCTGTCTCTTATTAGAATCCTATCTCATGGTAGGGGATTTTCCTCTACGTATATTAACACAATTTGTTTTCTTTCCTTTCACACAGATTGATGGAAGACGTCGGTTTAGAGGTCCTAAAGGCTATTAAACGTCCAACTAAATATATCTGTGATATAATTATATACATTTATGTGTCCACAGAGAATCTTATTCTTTTCCTATTAGATACTTTGTGAGGAAACGCCTGTGTATATATTAACCAAAATAAATTCAGGAAACACTTGTATTTTATCGATAAGGAAAATGACCGACGTTTAATGTTAGAAGTAATTTATTGTTATTCGTTGTACACGATGTAATAATAAATCTATTATAATTGCGAAGTAACAATTCGTATCATACAAATTCGTCGCATTTACATATGCGTCCTGGTACAATATCCAAAGAAATTCGTATTCTCTTGCGAGATAATCTGCTGCCAGGCTTGACTGGAGAAACGTGACGCTTTGTACGATTGTTACTTTGAAGAGTTTATACTCCTCTATGCAGAGCGAAAGTTTTTTTTGTAGGCAGAGTTTCTTTTCTCGAAGAACAAAAGCGGTATGTGTTTTAACCCTTTCAGTACTACGAATCAAATGTAACTTTTCATGCGTCTTGTAAGAAACGTCTCTTACTTTTCTCTCCGGTTTCTTAGTAGCGGACAAAACTGCATATGTAATCAATAAAAGGTGACAAAAACGAGAAAAGCGTTTTTATGGTTAAATTTAAATTAGGCAGAGGATTTTTAATTTCTTTTGTCTAAATTGTTACTGAAAGGGTTGATATAGAGTGTCCAGTCTCTGTTAAAATAACATCACGTTGAAATTTGCCTGTGCACGTGCGAAATTCAACGTACAATCGAAATATATTTCAGTACGACGGGAGAAAGGAGAATGTAATAGTCAAATATTTTGTTGACGCGTTTTAATTATAATTTGTTACTGTTTTTCACGATGTACATACGTATCATAGACTGGACAATATTGGCTGATTGTGGCATTTACAATATTGCGCTTGTTTTGCCGCGCTGAATCGCACACACGAATGTGTGTATCGAACATGATACGCGTGTGATCACAGTAAAAGTGCAAAGTTTTTCCAACTTCCGTCCTTTCCTTTTCATTAAATTAAGAGCATTTTGTTCCACTTTGTGTTCTGCGAGTATACAATTCGGGCGTATGATAAGGTACGCCGTCACACGGGTCTGATGTTTTATTACAAATCTACCGGTTGACGATCACGCCTGCGTAATCGCCCTATCTATTGTCTGTATGCAACAAGCGTATATTGGCTATACAATCTCTTTTGTACTACAATGCCAACTCACGCTACTCTTTCACTCCCTAAAATGGCTATAGGCACCTAAAAATGGGATCTGCAAGCTTTTCCTGCGCATGCCGTTCTATTCTCATCTCTCTTTCGTGTATACGGAAAGAATTTTTAGACTGTGTGTGAACAAAATCCAAGTTTTTAAACTCGTTACATTAAATGGAGTTACGATTCCAAATAAAATTATGGTCGCACACATATCTTCTTAAAACAATGACAAATATACTTGCGTATATTTTATTTGTTAATTTCTTTAGAGACGATAAAATTACTGTTTGTGAAATAAGATCTGTAAAAAATAATTTTATTTTACAAGCTGGAAAGAGAGAGAGAGAGAGAGAAAGAGAGGGAAAACGAGTGAGATATAGTTAGAAATAAAACATATTTTGTTAAAATTTCTAAGAATATAATTTACCCATGTACATGACGAGTCGAATTTCGCGAGCATAAAATCCGCGTGTACGGATATATAATATCAAATCTGAAGATATAATCGAGAAGATTTCAAGTTACGTTCTACCGCGTTGGCCTTCGAAGTTCCACTACCTTGTGCCTAAGTCACCTAAATTGATTTCGAGAGTAACATTGTTTTTTTTTCCCAAGAGTAGGTTTCAAGAGGAGTTTTCCCATTGTGTGATATATACGCCGCTGGTTCAAATATCACAGTTTATCGAGTATGATATGTAATTAGCGATTATTCGATAGTTATCAATAGTAATAAAAGTATGTATTGCGCATATCGTTATGCTTGTATATACCGCGATGCCCGTAGGATGACCAAACGCCTCTGATCGGCAACACGTGTTATTTCTTCCATGCCGGCGCATGGAATGTTCCCATCTTCCAAAAAAAAAATGAAGGTCCTCGCATCAGCACGAGATGGATCGAACGCTCGTTTTATATTATTTTACATTACGTATATATTACAAAACTTTTCTCCGCAGCCTGTCGATTTTATTGCTATTCGTCCCCTGTATACATTGAATTTCCACTTCGTTCGGTTACCCTACTCGGGCAATGCTCGCTTGCGTAATGAAACGAGATAGTAAAGTCGAAAAATACAAATAGGTCCAGTTGCATATCTAATCGAGCATGCAAGCCGTTTCGTCGATCATCGACGAGACTCGTCTAAAGCGTATACGAAGTTGCGCCCCTTATAATAGGTAGTACGATAAGAAATCACAGTGTCCCGTTCGTTAACGGCGTTTGCGACGAATTATATTCCTCGGTTCCTGCAAATCAGTATCGCACCTTGTATCCCGCTATGGCATTATGTTCCTGCAATCGAAATAAATGTTGATTAAAAATACAAGTGTTAATCGACGTTTGGCGATGCTCGATATCATTTCGCTATCAACACCGAAAGGTGTCGGCGTATCTCGCGAATAGAATCGTGCAGTAAAAGCGCTGGAATTTGATACGATACCGTTTCGCTCGGATTTTTCTGCAGAGTTATACGTAGTAATGCGACTCGAAAAGATGCTCCTCGCAGACTCTACCAGCCGGGTGAGGAATCAGAAGCACACGGAGGGTCTGTAGAGCCCGATGTATCCGCATAGGCGTGCACGAAGTGCCGGCAGAAGTATTGCCGCGGCGGATAGATTGTCTTGCAGCTGCGAGCACTCGCAGATCAACAGATACATCTTATCGCCTTGCGACATCGACTTGTGCAAGGTAATACGCCTGAGACCCACCGATTTCGGCAGGTATCGATACATCATTCGCGCACCTGCAATATGATACACACAGAAAATTATTATTGTACAGTCAAGAACAGTAATTATTCAGTTTATTTTATTCCGTTTAAGTAATCGTTTGCTTCAACAAAGAATATTTTCTTAATAATAGTTTTGAGATATACTTGATACTAGTCTTAGAAAAGCTTGCCATCTTATACTAAAAGAAAGAATTTATTCTTCTTTGAAGAAAACTATAAAACTTATTGAAGAATTCTGTATGCTTCTTTTAGTAAAATCAGAAGAAACAAAATTGTTTTGCTCCAAATAATTCTATGTATTCTTGTTTGAAGTACTAGACTTACTAAGAACCAGAATATGTTTTGAGTAAATGTAACACTTGCGACGACATCATGACAGATTTGCGGATATATAAACTTATCAAATACTTGGAACAAATAATATTTCCTTGCAGGTATATATTTTTCTATTAGTATATATTTTTCTGTGTGTAGAAGCGGCATATATAATGCCTTAATAGTACACAAAATGAAATAATCAATGATCGCTTTCTTCCATTGTGCAATTACTCAACTTGTATAGATCGATATTTTATATGAATAGAGAACAAAATGTCTTATACAATATTAATTTTTAACAAGATGTTCTTTATATCGATATTATATTTAATAATATTTTAAAAGCGGATTTTTTATATTAATTCAACTCGATCTTTCAGTCCTGAGAAAAGTAAAATTATGTGTAATTTTAATAAATCAAGATTATTTATTATTGACAAGATTAAAGTACTACATTCTGTGCGGCATTTTAATCGCATTTTCTTATTAAAATTATAATTTGATTTATTAAATTCTCTCTTTCTGTCATACACATAATTTTTAACATCATATGTTAAACGATACAAAAGTTATACGAATATATTCTCTATTTTCAGTCAAACGAAGAGAAATTCTACTCAATAAGCAAAACGAGGCAAAAATTTAGAAGCGAACTATACAAAAATTATACCAATATATCCTGTTTTCAGTCAAACGAAGAGAAATTTTACTCAATAAGCAAAAGGAGGCAAAAATTTAGAAGAAAAGGATACAAAAGTTGTACGAATATACCCTGTTTTCAGTTAAACGAAGAGAAATTCTACTCCTCAATAAGCAAAACGAGGCAAAAATTTAGGAGAAAATTATACAAAAATTGTACGAATATATCCTGTTTTCAGTCAAACGAAGAGAAATTCTACTCAACAAGCAAAAGGAGGCCAAAATTTAGACGAAAAGGATACAAAAGTTGTACGAATATATCCTGAAGAATAATTCTGCTCCTCAATAAGCAATAGACATATTCAATAACTCTCTTGAAACGGGATAATTTATCAACCATTTACTTGTTTGCTTAAAACGGAATAATATATCTTTTAAAACACACACATATATCCCAGTGAGAAATGATTCGTCGACGAGTGGGATATTAGCGGCGCTAATGAGTCCACAAAGAATAAAACGCACGACGACGGTCCCGAAATCAGTTTTCAAATTCAAACGTTACGATACACGAAAGAAATATCCGGCGAATATTTCTTTTGTGTATCGTAACAAAAACACGCTCGGCGCGGCGTGACGTGTTGTTTACGTGAACAGCAACCGCCGCCGGCCGGCGCCGCGGCGGCTCGAACGCAAGGTCGCGCCGGTATCATTCGCACGGCGGAGCTCGAGCGAGCAGGTACGGCTTGTTCGTGTCGTCGCGCTATTACTTCTCGATCGTTCTATCTACAAACGATCGGCGATCGTAGGCCCGTGCGATCGCTCAATCTCCGCGCTCAACGACCCGCGGGCTGTCCGGCGGCAAGTGGATAACCGGCGCGATTAATTTACTCGAGGGAGAAGGATTCAAAGCAGATAACGGAAGGGACAAATGGCTATTTAGTCGCTTCATTAGCGACGCTTGTACTCGAGATTCACGTCCGCGCCGTATTTCCAGTTTCCGACGTAACGACTCGATCGATTCTAATGCGCGGACCGTCGAAGGGTGTTCGCGTAAACTTGGACATTCGTGACGTATCCGTGATACGAAAGTTTTTATTCGGCAATGCGCATATCCCGTGGACATGTTGGTACGTTCGTCGGAGAGACGCCCCGCTCGTACGACATCGAGATCTGTTCCTGCGTCTTTTGAGTTTACCGCCATTTACTTGGCCGTGCAGTGCGACAGTGCGGTCCGAGCGTCGTTTCTGCGCGTGAGGTTGGCAGCCATTTTTCGCGCGGTCTCTGGTGGAACTTCACGGACGGGGCCGGTGCGGTGTCGCGTTTAATTCGTATAAATGCGGTTTTAACGAGCCAGGCGATTCGATTTTCATCAAGCGGACGTTCCGTTCGAGTAAGTGATATTGATTGGATCAACGTTTGTGCGGAGGTGAGTGCGTGAATCGCGAATTGGTGTCTCGCGAGCTTCGTGCGACCGAGATCTGTCGCTCGGGCCGTTGGCGCATTAACCGTCTTCTCAAAAGTTACGAGACGATCGAGCCTCTCGTACTATTCTCGCGTTAGTTCCTCCGCCGT
>NW_011967223.1:645998-673358 GCF_000949405.1 Vollenhovia emeryi | reverse complement strand
GATGTGCCGCGGCGATCGGCCCGTTCCAGTGATTGCGCGCGTGATCGTAATTAGTGTGTTTTCGCGATGTGTTTCGCGTGTGTCGCAAAGATGCTACAACGGAAACGAGAGGAGGAGGAGGAGGCCAGGGGGGCGTCGGGCACCAGCGGAGCAACCTTGAGGTGAGCATACACAGAAGTCTCCTAATACAAGATAGCGGGGTCTCAGTTAAATTAATAGCGCACCATCGGTCGATTCCACCGTGAATTTACTTGGAGCGAAATCTGTCTGCGGAAAATTTATTGGTAGATCGTGTAGTCGTTGCGAAAAAAGATTTGCGATGGAATTTGGGTGGCGAAAACCTGCTATCATTTATTTTGTATGCTTATTGTTCGCGGGATTAATTGTTCGCTGCTATATCATTATTCCATAAATTTATAATATATTTTAGATTTCATTTTGAGAAGTATTCAAAATGTGGAGTGAAATTGTTGTTTAATATTGAAGACATACGTGATTTTCATTAGGATTCATAATTCTTTGAATGAGAATTAAATTTTTATTATTTAAATTTTATATGTAATAATTTCATAAAAGTGAGAGAGAGAGAGAGAGAGAGAGAGAGAGAGAGAGAGAGATTTAACGGGGCATTTTGTCGAAAATTATATAACAATATAATATGCTGTTATTTATATTGCAAAAGACTTTAATTTAGATATTTTTGTATTTTACAGATCAGCGTGGCGCAAACTACAACTCCGCTGCTGCGCATCGTACCGGTGAGTTTCATATTAATTTTGATTTTAAGGTAATAGATTTATAAATATGCACATATTGGATATATACATATATAATATTATTTGGCGATAATTGTTAGTATGCAAAAGAAATTAAATTATACAAGAAGTAAAATAAATTGAAGTTGAATAAGCAGCAGCAAATATTCTATTATTTAGTTTTATTTGTATTTACAAATTAAACATTTTAATTAAGAATATACGAATGTTATAGATAGAAGTGTTTTATAAATCTGTTACCTTGATGGATGGGCTAGAATACGTTAATATTTAACTCTGGAGTACAATTTATACAGAAGCATAAATTCCTGTCGATTTGTTAAATGTTCTATTCAATTCGCGAATTGCCAAGCACTGACGAGTTTCAGAGTAGATTAAGAACACCATGAAAGTATAATATATTAATTATTTAGCTAATTTTTGGTGTCAGTTATAATTAATTATAATAGATTGTCTTTTTGAAATGACTTGCAATGAAATTAGTGAAAAATTACGAAAAGAGAAGGTAAAAAATTGTTCTAAAATATTTAAATAATATGAAGCTTTTATTTGAACTCTTCATGGTGTTCATGACAACACGACGATTCACGACGATGACGAAGTACAGAGAAAGAAAACATTTCTGTACATAAAAAAAAAAAGAAATTGATATATTTATAAAACATAATTAATTATTAATATATATGCTTTATTCCCTCTCATTTCCTCTCTTTCCAAATATGTCTTTAATAAAATTTGAAATCCGCTTCTTTGTTATTCTTTCAGAGTTAAATATCATATTAAATTGGCGCCACATACATACAAGAAGAACAATATATAATATTCAAAGATTTTTACTAATATATATTTGCACTTGCATAATGCATTCTGATTTCCATATTTGATAAATTTTATTTGGCAAAGAAATTTCATAAAGGACGTGGTGATTATATTAATTTTTACAATGCGCCAATTTAATCTTATTTTATTTCATAGCCTTTCCGTCCATATTTTTCAATGATTTTACATCTTTTGAAACAAGAAGGTTTCTTTATATGAAATGTATATGATATTTCTTTATATATGTGTATTGTACTCTATAACTTTCTTGGCGAAAGTGCTTTAAAAATAAATTTAAGCTTGCTACCACTTTGTAGCAGCACTAAACTTTGGGAATCGAAACAAAACAAATTTTACCGTATATAGATTTTTAATAAGACCTCAAAGTAAAAGTATAACTTAAGCTAAAAGATATAAGACACATGGACGGCTCACCTGTCCAGTACAGCCAGTTTTGTTCGAATTTGAGGCCGTCGTCGCCCTCGAAAACTTTAAAAATCGACACTATGTAGCCGGTGGACGGAATAGGCGGTCTTCCACCGGGTGGTTCGAGCGGCGGTCTCGCGATGGTCGCTACCTCGTTGAACAGATCTAGGGTGTGACTGGCCGCGTATCTGAGATCTCGGGGATCGAACTTACGTAGGGCCGCGCATTGCACTTCGTTGTAAAAATCTATGGGGTCCGTGCTCTGCTTGTTTATTAGATAATACGTGATGAACGGGAAATCCGCTGAAAAGCACACGGGAATTCGAATCAACGATCTTAAGGATACTCGTCGTTATCTCGCTGTCCCTAGTCCGATTTTACCGTACCGTTCTTCTCCATATTCGTAAGTAAAATGCTTTGCGACGCGGAGGGTGCTATCTCGGCGACTAGTTCCGCGGCGGTGTCGCGTTGTAGGACCAACGGACGAGACACTGGAGACTCCATTAGCGGGTCCAATGGCTCCAGTGGCGTCATGAAATGCGCGAGAACACATTGCTTCGGGTCCTCGACCTCGAGAACCGACAGAGGACTTCCCGGTCTCTTCTTATCAGCGACAGGAGCGTGCTTCGAATAAACGAAAGATATTAAATTACAAAGAGAGCAAAATTAATCAGGTGCATCAATTATGAAATTGTACGTCGTAATTCTTATTCGATCGAATCAGGAACGAAGGGGCAAAAGTGACGTTTCTTTAGAGGCAGGACTTTCTTATGTAGACTCTGCAATAATTTCTTTGTACAAATCCTGTACACCATCATTACGCAATTATTATTTTTTTTTAATATCAGCATTTCCCAGACTCGTAACTTATTACGTGCTTTATTACGGACGTCTCTTTAGTAGACACATTTTATCTATCCTTAGATGCTCATATGAACATAAAACCAATAGCTTGACCACATTTTAATTACGGCAAATGCTAAACTTTCTCACGGTTGATTACACATTGATCGATTGTGTTAAAAGTTTCTTTTTTAACGTGTACATTTCGCGTTGGACAAAACCAAAGTAAATTTTTTATTAACTCACCGGTACACCAGCTGGTAAAAAGCGTTCGAGAGACGCGAGAGGTATAATAAAGCAGTCGCGGTCCAAAGTGGCCAAGGAGATTGGTTCGCCTCGTGGCGGGCTATTTCCGGAAACCACGAGAGGTGTGTAAGTACCGGAAGCACGATTTCCGCTGAAGGATACCTGCTGGTGAAAACAATTAAAAAATTAGATATTATTAGATATACACACAACGTTTACTTTATCCGCGCTTCAACGTCACGTATCGTGGTAGATAGAATCAGTCTCACCCATTTCAATTTGTGCACATTTATTATCTCGTATTGCTGCTAAGTCCAGGACAGAGTGTGCGCAAGGTCGGCACGAACATCGGTAATTAAATGGGCGTACGAAACATTCGGAACATGCACGAAATGAAAACTCATGCACGCTTTATTGATCGTAATCCTAATTCCCGATGTCTCTGTACGTTTAATTAAACGCGTTAGAAACATTTACGCTGATTATTTCAAAATGAAATTTTCACTTAAGATAGCTAAGAATGTCTACATCTTTATTTCTGCAATGGTGACACGATTATATCGTGTACGAATAAATTAACGATGTAGCTATCAACGTTTCTTAAAAGAAAAACTTCTTTCCTCTGTTCACGTTTACGTAAATATATTTACAGATAAATTCTACATTATATTTTTTAACTGCTTAATATGGTTGAAACATGTCACTGTGCTTAAAAGAATCGATGTCGGTTTGTGAGATTGTAGATCACCGTTGCTGGATTAAAGATGAAAGCGCTGGGAGACGTCCCAGTGTATTCAACAGTAGATTCACGCGCGTGGACATATCTAGCGAATACGTTTATAGCAGTAATAGTAAAGATGTCAAGGTAATACGTGCCCGAATAAAATGGAAATAGGCCATAGGTATAGAACACCATGTGGCATGAGACGCTCGCAAGTACGCGCTTCGTTTCTGACTCTACTTGTCCTTTACTACCAAAGTGCAGATAATCATGATTGTAGTTCCGGCCTGGGCCCGTTTTTTTCTACCATTTCGCGCGTAAAGTCTCGTAGGTCGTGCAACTTTACGGTTCACGTTCAAAGTTCACTGCAACTTACGGCGCGATTTACGATGCACGTAAATTTTGCAAGTGCAACCCGGGCGTTAACGATTGATCACGTCACTTGCGCAATTTTTCATCCCGTGGCCGGCAAACATCGTCTTTTATGAAACAGAACCGGGTAGAATACGCAAAGGAGATACATTTTAGAAATAAACTAGTTTGTTGTTCATTTCTTCGTATGTAAAGAATAAATAACGTGAGTGTTTTCTTGACCATACCTGGCAACTTTAATAATAGAGAAAATTTATTGCGAAAAATATTACCTCAGCCAGGGCTTGAACCTGCACCTGGACTTCTCTGCACTCTAGGCGGGCGTCTCACCAATTCGACCACCGAGGTATATAATAATATTTTTCACAATAACAGTATAAAGATGTGTTATTGCGACAAATATTATCATATGCCTCGATGGTCGAATTGGTGAGACGCCCGCCTAGAGTGTAGGAAGGTCCACATTCAAACCTTGGCTGAGGTAATATTTTTCGCAATAAATTTTCTATATTATTATATTAAAGATGCCAGGTATGTTCAAGAAAACACTGACATTGTTAATTACCCCTGGCGACGTTGAAGAATTCTAATTAGTAAGGAATGAAATTTTAATTATTTGATTATAATATTCTCTTGAATCAATTTCATTATTGAATTAATTTTGATCGTACAATGAAGCTTTCCCTATAAATTACCACAAGAAGACTTTCCGTGTACAGAAACGTGCGTACCGTTAATTTAATACGTTACTGCAACAGTGCATAGGAAATACACGTGTGCGCATCGTTAACATTGTGCGAAAGGCACATATACGGCGAAAAACTTCCACGGTCGATAACAATTTACATGCTGTTTAGTGTGTAAAAATAGTATGTCGCATAACGTTGCAAGACTTCTACTTGCGTTGTGCGTTTGCACGCACGACGTCTCTGTCTTAATACATAACTTTACTTTCGGTGATCAAATTAAAATGGCACAACCTAGTAGAGCTTAATCATCCCTAGTTACAAACAAGCTGTCGACTCGTGTATTGCATTCCATTGTGGTTTACCGTATAATGTTACCTTACCTCAAACAGCTATTAAACTCCGAACGTCACGTGTGTCACACCGTATGCGTAATACATTAATTAAAGTTCCGAACGGGGCGGCCCGTTTCACAATAACGGTTCCATCGGGAAATGTTTACTGCATTTCTTTCAAGCCTCGATATACTGAAGGTGCGTACAGCATAAATGACCACGTATAGTGTACCTATGTATAATGTCCGATGCAAAGAGACTTATGCAAATTGTCGAGAGTACGCGTTAGCAAAAGTGTTTAACTTTCCAGAGTATTTTTTGTCCAAAGATAGTATATTTCTTAAGGTATATTTTTTAATTAAAAATTAAAGCTGCGAGCATAATTGAGTTCAAGTTTACATGCCTCGGTGGTCGGATTGGTTGAGACGCCCGCCTAGTGAGAGGGAGGGTTCCAGGTTCAAAGTAATATTTTTCGAAATAAATTTGAAAAAAAAACCCGCACGCATGTCTAAAAGATATCTTTAAGACATCTTTAAGTCGTCTTTTAGACATGCGTGCTGTATGGAAAGAAATATTCAGACATTAACATCCTGTCACAGCTCTTTAGTCTTTATTTTTTCGAAATTGTGTTTACCACAATAGAGCCTTATGAATTTTATTAATTTGTAATAATTAAGTTTGTTAATTGTAAATTAAATTTACGCTGTGACACATTATACATAAAATTTTGTAATTTTCCTGATTAAAGTTTGCAATTTTATTATTTATTATTCATTACAATGTGTGAAATTCTCTATTCATTGAATATATTCATAATTTATAATTTAGTTTGTTTCCGCGAGAAAGTTATTTGAAAACATCCCTTTCAATTTCATTTCATTTTAGTGAGTCTGCAATAAACAAGATTGCAATAGACTATTAAAGTACAAATGTTTGGCTGTTGATATATTAATTTTAAATAAACAGAAAATATTGAAATAATTGGCTAATTCATGCTCGTTTCAGTTGTATGCATTTTTTGGAGTGTAAGTTTCTGTTTCACGTGTGTATTATGGCGCGTACGCAATTTGCAAGTGCTGACCGTGTCTCCTGCATTGGAACGCATTTTCTGTATTCACAAGTACAATCGATAAGTAGAAAAAGCATGCTTGCACGCGTGTTCTGATATTTAATCGCGTTGCGTTGGGTATACATGACGGTAAATGTCCACGGTGCGCATCGCAAAGGTCATAGGTCGCTACACGACACTGCGGTCTTCGTTAGACCGTGAAAGCTGCAGCAATACTTCAATCATGAATTTCCGCACTTACATCTCTCGTACAGCTCGTTCTTTTCGATCACGCGATAAGTTTAGCAAGAGATTTATTACGAATTCCACGTATTCGCCGTATTCTTCCAATACTTTTTATCGATACATTTCTACGTTCAATTGCAATAATTGCAATGCTAGGATAAATGTAAGGCAGTATTTTTTTACATTAATAATAATTTTGCAATAATTTTGTGACAATTGTCAAATTAATGATTATATTATCGGTTCTCAATTTTTTCCATAATTAGCCAGTTACGAACATCATAAAGTATGAAATATGATTATTATGCACTTTCTAGTCTGCTACTAAAAGGGTTAAACACCCGTCGTTAAATTCTGTCTGCCGACCAAGTAATGTGGTCATAAGATTCATCGCAACGCATCTGTGACCCGAAAATGTCTCCTCTCGCGTGCAGAATACGACGCACTAAACGTTGACGAAAACATCGCGATACGAGCGGATTTCGAGTTGATAGTACATAATAGATGTTAATTGTCGAACACTTGGCGAATTTATGTCTTCGGATTCGCCACGATGCGCAATAAGAGATAGCGACTTTGCGTGTCGTCTGAGCTCGCGTAGGTGCTACTTTATGTTTCCCCTTCTATAAACAGTCCCTCGTTTCCTCCGTAAGTTTGCTTTATTGCAATATTTTTCGCTATCCGATGGCCCAATTTAAAGAATGGCGATATAACACCTGGTTCAATAACAACGACAATGAAAAGCAATTAATCTGTCAAGAAGTTTGAGATTTATTACGGTAATATCCGGTTAATTTCTTAGCTAATTCTTTTATTCTTAGGGAATAAAATATGACTAATTTTGTTTCACGATAGAGATTATACAATATATATTTCAGCGTACAATTAATTAAAATTAAAATCTACAAAGCCAGAAAATTATTTGCAGGCCTAATGGTAACAAAAAATTATCTTTAGAAAGCAATATATAAATTATAATATAAATCAGCCATTATTGAATATAGAGTAATCGCTATAAATTAACCGGCAAGTCTTGTTTTATTGCGTACGTAATATTAAATAATTTTCTTGCCTTTATTTAGATGGTTGGGTGATAACGGTAGATGTATAACGATCAAACGAACAGTCGCGGCAAACAGCTCGTTCGCAACATTTATCTCTTAGATCGGATAATTCTAACGTCGCGAAGAACAATACAACGATCGTAGATTAATTCGGTTTCCACAGTTTTGGTCGAGTATAAGGGAAATGTCTATAATTAGGGTTAAATACGGAGTACATAGTATGTTACGCGATAGTTTGACGTGCGTGACTCACATTTCGAGATAAATGCGCTTGATAGTTTATTGGCGTGCCATTTTAAATTGTACGCCGCAACCGTTTTTAAAATTTATTATTACGCGACAAGTTTTTCGCTAGATCAAAATTAAGAAAATCTCATTAGAGATGTTAAGAGCGTCCGAAGAGATTGGAGTCGTTGTCCCTGGCCCCTTCGCGTTTTCTTACGAACTTGAAATGCACTCACCTGCCTGGATGCAGTCGGGGTTGGTGGGTCGGAGGGCTCCTTCTGCTGACCGATTTGATTTTGCTTCCTCCTGACCTGATTGCCGATCTGACCGCCCTGCATGGAGCTGATGGGCCCGCCGCCGCCCCATTTAATCACATGGGGGCCCGAGTTGCGACGCGGCGGCGGGCCCAGTCGCTCGCCCGAGTCCTCGGAGGGTGAGCCGAGCGCCCCACCTGCGGGCGGCGACAGGAACAAATGAGTACGGTAACCGTGTGTCTGGTGCTCGTGATCGCCCATCGACGGAAAGTATCCGAACTCCCGGCTGCGTCGTACGGGTCCACGCACGCTGCTGATCGCCGACTGGCCGATACCACCGCGCGTCGCCCCGAAACGCGTCCCTACCTGGCCGAACGAGGCCCCGCTGGTCCCGTAAGTAGTGGTGCCCAGGACGGGCCGGACTTCCCCCAGTCCTCCTCCACTTGTCAGTCCGCCACCACCGAATCCCTTCTCGCCCCCGAAGTTCTTGCGGAACATAAGATTCATGACTGACTTCTCAGGCCGCTGTCGGCGTATTTCTCGTGATGTGTATGTGTGTTAATTATTTTTTTCTCGGCTTTACTTTTACTCGACCATTCAATACGCTTGGTCGATTCGACGGGTGCTCGAGGATGCGCGTGGAAGAGAGGCAGTGGTTGGTGGTGGCGGTGCGCGACGATCACAAAGGGATACGAGGGTACTTAGCGATTGTTTTTTAGCCCTTTCCTAAATCTCGTTAAGCGATTTCGTGTTAGATTTTGCTGTTTCTCCGATAAGAGCTTTCTCTCTTTTCCCTTTCTTTTTGTTCCCTTTTTTTCCGTATGATTTTGGACACGCCGATAGTCGTTTAACTCATGGCGAATTGTACTACGAGTATAACGATCTTGACACGTTACAAATGCCAACTTGGGCATATGACGTCGCGCTTGAGCACAGAAGAAACCGACGTGGTTGAATGTCGGACGACATTGGGGTCGGGGTTTAAACCGCTCGTGCGATGGCACTGACAGTGAACCCCGGCAGCGCGAATGGTCGGTGCACTTAACTTTTACCGACTTCCTGCTGCCGTGTAGTTCTAAAGCACTCACGTAGCTGATCTAGGTCGAACAAGAAGAATGGTAACGATCTTCTACCGCGCGATTTCGGTCGAACATATCAGAGGCTAATCAATATTTGATCCCAAAATACTGAGATTAAGTAAGATCTACGCATAACATATCTATGTATATTAAAATTTATTCAAGTAGAAATGATTAATTTGAACATTTTACTAAATACTTTTGTCAAGTTGTGATAATAATATCATTATTGCGGTAAAAATAATATTGCACAGCGGAATGCATCGATAAATGTTTAATAAGGAATATTAAAAAATTAATTAATATTTAAAAATCAGATTGCGCAATTATCACCGCGTGGCTTGAATGATTATTAATGATGAAAGTAAATAGTTGAATAAAGAATGTCGAACAAGAAGAATTAGTCAGAAAATATTTTCCGCCTCAAGAGCTTATGTGTGAGTACGCGATTTGGCCTTTCCGAGGTACCCGAGCCAATTCAATGTCTGGAATACTATTTTAAATTCACTTTGGATGATCTGTAATTCGTAGTAAAATTCAGAATTCTACTTATAATTTTATGTAACATATATTTTAATACTGTGTATAAGTATTCTTTGATATGTGTTTTATACGTGTATACATTTTAATTCTCGAATTCTTTTCTAATCTAATTATATATATTTAAACATACAGACAAAATTTTATTACGAATTATAAATTATAGCCTAAAGTAGACTCAAAAGAGTGATTTTTTTTAGTAATGAATTAAGAAAAATTGTAAACAGTTGATAGACATAGAGTAAATAAGCAACTGCATAATTTATCCAAGCTGAATGAACATACACGTTGCGAATCATTTAACTTCACGTTAATAATTTTTGTACTTTTCAAACAAATTTCTATCTACTACGCAAATGACACACTACAACAATTAGAACACACCAAACGTGATTCAAAACATAGAATGACTTTTGAATTATCTGAGAGTAGCAATTCGTTTTTTGATTTCAAAAGGAACATACATTCTTTGACAACTCGACAGACTTGAAGAAATCATAACGGAAAGTCCATCAGTTAAACCGAAATCGAACGAGACCAACCACTTTAACGTGACAGTCGCGCACACTTAAATTCTTTTCATACTCTTCTAGTTCGATACATTCCAAATAGCTATATAAAGCTCGCATTATCACTTCCTTGGGCTTATCAAGTTCACTGATCTGATATTATTTTTAATATTTAAGAACATTAAATATATTTTTACGCTTGCAATAAAAATAATTCACACTATTTAATATTTAACACTGTATACACTTTAAACTTAAAATCGTTAGATATACTTGACGATTTTCACTTTCTCATATAATTAAATTTGCGAAGATCAAAAGTTTAAATTGACCGCAAAGAGTTAATGCACAACGTCGGGTTAAAAGTGGCACGAGTATCGCGCGTCAACTAACGTTTGCCTCTTCGTGGGAGAACTGTCTCGTCGTAGGAAAGGCACGAGCTTTAATAGCCAGTCTCTCGATTGATTTAAAGTAGACTGCTTTGTCACGGTGGCGGCATAGATATATATATATATATGTATATGTATGTATGTGGTGCGTGAAAACGAGAGATCGGCTTCGATTCAGAATGCTCAGTATTTTACTTGATGACAAAAGAAAGGCGGGGTGCAATTTGTATTGACTTGTATTTCTTGATTATTTGTGGAATAAATTGGCTGCACTCTGCCAAGATTTTCTACAATCATCTGATAAATACAATTTTCATATGTGAAAATACCACCCCTCTATTCTTTAATTAACTAAATTCTCATGTTAACGATGCGTTAACAGTTATTTAAGAATTGTTATATAATATTTCAATGGAAATAATTTTTTATTGAAACTTGCTGTAACACATTAATTCTAATAGCGTTTTTCAAAGTTTACAAAAAGTATTTAGTAAAGCGTTTAATTGAAGATACACAATTTGTGACGTACGTTTCAACTTTTCAATAACACACACGTGTGTTGCCCCATGATCGATTTTACTATTCCAGTATTCTAGAGTCACTTCTTCGGCGATTACTTGGAAACGAGATAAAGTTTTTACAGCTTTCATAACTTTCTCTTTAAACGCGAGTCTGATCGCTATGTAGACAATTAGTTAACGAGGTAAATGTCTCTTACTATTTCAGTCGATCTATAGCTAGTAAGAGGTACGTGACCGTGAGTTTGTATTAATAATTGATTGAACTTAAAGTAAGAGTGTTCTAATGCATATAAAACGTTGCATTAAAAATACATTTTAACAAATGTTAGGACATTTAAATGGGAAAGGTTTTCTAATAAATTTCGCTATAGCATCGTTTTTATATCAGTTTAATTTTAATTGCAATATGTTAAAACATTTCGCAACACTAAAAATTAAAAACATATACGACAAAAAAGGATGAAGCAATGAAAAAATTTTAATTATTGACATATATTTTTGATTTAATACATTCTAATGTGAAAGTTGTGCGTGCGATTTATTAATTTGAGGGTATTCTAAAATTGAATGTACCAGTTGTTATAAACAAATTGTGTAAGAGTAGCTATTTCGTTCGTTTAAAGCAAGCAAAAATGCTGAAGCGGTGGGTCAATTGCCTAAACATTTTAGTTACTAATTATGAGAAAAACAAATCGCGCGAATGCTGCAATGCTGGCAATAAACTACTGAAATTTATCTCGTTGGTTTCTACAAAATCCTCTGATCTCGTTCTACTATCGAGTCACGTACCGTAGAGAAAATTCAACTTTTCTTGGCAGTAAAGCAAGTGCCGAGATCAAGATTTATCTCTGGATTTACACTAAAGCGCGTATGCTATAACAGGTATTGTCACAATGTGGCTATAAAAATATGTATGAAACTATTATAAGGATATTAAGAATTTTTTAGTCGTTATTCGTCTTTATAATTTTAATTGAAGTATTATTTAAGTATTATTACTCGAAATATTAATCACGTTTTAATTGCAATTGTTTTACTCAAATATTTCAAAGCCAACACCTAGTTCAGTTAAATCAATCCAAACTCTTTAATTTTTTCTGAATATCGTTAAATACTTAACATCTTAAATCGTCAAATTTTTCTTTTAATTTTTTTTATTTTTGACCCGCACCCTAGCCGTCAATTAGCAACTGCATTTCGCATAAAACTCTGTAATTTCGATTAATTATTCTGGTTCTATCATGACTCTTTTTTTCTGTACAACAAGTGGAAAAAGGGTGAGATATTGATTTTTTTACTTCCTCGGAAAAGAAAATTGCACAAATTTACAAACATTTGTTTATAAAATCCTAATCATTACATTAACTCGACCGGTCTTGAAAGTCTACGCCTATTAGAGGAAGCAATCGGTCAAACTCCATGCAAATTTCGAAGTTTTACACGAGGGAAGTATGCGAGCAGCTGTCTCCGCGATAATATGTGAATGTACAATGGACAAGGGCGAGACGGTCGTCTATCATCGCTGTCGGAATGCCATTACGAGCGAGACAACACCGACATGAAATTCACAGTTGATTAAAAGCCATAATTATACGTAGAAAACGATCGGAAGATCCATGAATATTTTTTATACCATAATGAGGACACAATGTGTGATAAATGAATGTATTATTATACGACGGGAACGAAAGCGGGAAACGAAAATTAATAAAAATAATCGATGATTCATAATTGATCACTTATCAAATACGTAGCCGAAAATAACAAATTCCCGCGATACGAAAAATATTAATTTGTCGTCAAAGACTATAAAGTTACAATAGGAGTTATATGTATTAAATATGTCGCGACAAAAACCGGACGCATTGCTAAACTTTCGATGAACGTTTTATCAATTTGTGATAAAAGGGTGTCGGAAGGCTATCTTATGCATAAACTATTACGTTATACCGCGATTATGCAATACACATGAGAAAAACAACGGCGTTGATATGCAAGAGCGGATACTCGCAATGTCTGCTTTGCTTCTGTAGATCGATGCTATATTGAAATATTCACAGGTAACTTGATTGTGGCGTGAGTGCACAGCCGCGCGTTACAAGGATAAAGCATGGAATAATAGAAAATGACGGTTGTTAGGAACTTTTCCTTCTATTTATGCTTCCAACATTGGTGGCTGCAGCGTTCGCCCGAGGAGTTTTAACTCCGTGCCGCACAATTTTACATACGTAATTCGTTTCGCCGTGTAAAAGCAAAAACGATATCATTCGTATTCGAGTATCGGATATACTCAATGGCATTGAATTCCGCATTTACTTGATTTATCGGAGACAGGCGAGGAAAAATAAAGTCACGACAGGGAGTATATAGAGGCATTTATGAAACATGTGTTTCGTGCAGTCGATCGATTTCGTATTGTAATATTCACACTACACGCGATTGACGGCGAAGTTCGGATTCGGGCATCTCTGCGGTGACGCAAACGAATGGCTTGTCGGTCACGCCGTGACATTTCGTCTCGGTTTCGTACTCCTAAGTACCCGGTGGAACGTCGCGTGGTATTTTTACGCGAGAGCTTTAACTTTCAAACTTTGAAGTAAAGGCAAATTTTTATCTCGCGATCCGCGACAAGTACCGTGCCGCTAACCGTGCGATAAGTTGCAATTCAGGTACTGTTGACAGTCGTCGGGGCAGATTGGTACCGCGCGCAGAATGGAAGGTGACGTTGATCACTGAAACATCGGGATCGTAAGGGTGATCGGTATCGCGCTGGTACTCACGGAACACGTGTTCCGCGCGGTAGATCGATAGCACGTTGAAATATTCACACGCGCGACACGGACCCACGCACTTTATCGCGACAGGCGGATTCACGGGGTGACAGGATGACAGCGCGTATAATGGTACACCGATATACATTGCGGGGGATGAAAGGAAGGCTTTTTCTACGAGAACACGACGGGATTTGAGAGCAGAGCACAGACACTCACGACACACACGTGTTTAACACGCGGTAGATCGATACTGTATTGAAATATTCACTGTGTTACGCGATGTGTGCCACGACGGTGATACGTCAAGGTCCCTCCACGAAGGTTATTATCTCTGCTCGTCCGGACTTGCGCTTGATCCAGACATGCGATGCCACGCGATGCCAGCTCGGTGGCGCAATTTGCCTTTGCGATGGTACTTCGGATCGAGGACGGGTATAAGTTCTCAAGACGCACTCGCGATGTTGACCCAAGTGAAAGTACCGGATCTTTCGCGTTACTCTTCTAAGAGCGCGATAAAGTGCGCGAAGGAGAGATAGATGAAAAGGGTGACAAGTGGCAGAACGAGGCCCGGCGGCGCACTCTTGGTGAACGGCACCCTCGCACTGAGACGTATACGAAGCGTCGCGACGCTCCCCAGGGTCGTGGAAACCGCGGCCCCCCGCAACCCGCCGCAACTAGAGACACGTGGGAGTCGCTACATATACCTGCGATACCTGCCTAATTCACGATTCGCCAAGTAATTGCTCTCGTGTGCAGTTTCGATAATATCTTATTGTTGTTGGAGAAGCGACTAAGCTATTGCGCGTTGTCGCATTTGGCGAGCATCATTAGCTACGATAATATCTATTTTAGACGCACTCGGGTGCAAACGGCAACTTTTGAATGCTCGCGGTCAAATTAGAAATTAATTTTTGTCTTAATAAATCATATGACACGAAGAGGCGCTGTCACATCCACTTTTGAAGGAAATATTATTTTACGTGGATGAGGATATTCATTTCTGGCAGCATTTCTGGTTTAAAATTAGCGCTACGCTCTCGTGGTGTTGGAAGAATTTCCAAAAGAAAATTTATATTATAATAATGTTTTACGAATTAATGTACAAATAAACAACGTGAAGGCGATTTTTCGTGATAATTGTAGTGTTATCTAGAGAGATAGAATATATAGATAGAGAGAACAAGATAAAGGCGTTATAAATCTTCACAAAATTAGACTTCGAAGAACGAAAACGCGATTTTAGATCCACTAACGTGTAGACATTTCCTATCACGCTCGTAAAATCACCGATTAGCAGATAGTGTCGAGCTGGTTAATATATTCGAATTACCTTTCATAGATATCTCTTACATTTTCTTCTGATCAATTTAAAGGCTCTCTCTCCTCCTTTCTTAACGAAATTCTATATTTTTTATCTTAAGTAGAAAGAATATATATAAAGGTATTTAAATTTTCAAAGCGTTTAAATTAAATTTTCAACGGCTTTTAGAATAACAAAGATTGATAATATTTAATTAATTCATTAAAAGAAGATAAATGCAAAAGTCTTTATTTAAATGTCAATCAGTTTACAATATGTGACGTAAATACGGATAGATGAAACGTATGACTATATATATCCACGTCATTAATTTATAGCATATTTGCTAATTATGGAATATGACATATCGTGATCATCTGCGAAACAACATAAATATGATGCTAAAATACTGCGGTTAAAAACAGCAAGTTCATTACAAATAGAAATATCAGATTCTTCTGCATATTACAGAACTCTCTCGTTAGTGTCTCTGTTTCAATTCTAGGCCCGTGAATTGAGACAAACCAAAGTAGTACTTGCAGTAGTGCTTGCGAAATATAAAATAGCTTGCCGTGTATTTTCGCGAAAGTTAGTTTACGAGACAAGTGAAGGAACTGAACAAATGTGCCACCTTAATATCACTTTTTACTACATGTATAAAAATAATCATGCTACTAGATAAGTGTAAAGATAATCACGTTACTCAAAAGTGATATACTGAGTTATTAAAGAACAGTAATTAAAATATAATTGCTGTACAAAAATTGTGTCATTATTTAATTATTAAGATGATCATAAGTATTTTGTATAAAGAACGAATTAGGCTATTCGATAAATAATAATAATGGTATCTCTTTTGCATTACACTATCGGCGTAACATTCGCGAGTGACGAATTCTGGTCACGAATTTAGCTGCAAAGTTTTCTATTTTTCACCACGGAATTGGTAGTTTTCTGACGTCGTTTATCGTTCTTCGTCTGCCAAGAATCACACAGCTCGCGACTGACAGACAAGGTAGCGTTTTTCTCTGAAAGATACGTCTTTCACGGGTCAATAGTTACAACGACACAGTGTGCATGTTGAGGGAAAGAAATGAAAGCGGAAAACGCGCCCGGCGCACCCAACTGCCGCGATTGTTGCATTTCGAAGCATTTTATACTTTAAGTCACCGCGACTTGGCACGCTTACCGCCTCAGTAGGACGATTCACATTCTCGGATGTGCATGGCTAGAAGTACTTCAATTTGTCTTTTTCAATTAGAGACATCGTCGTTTCTCTTTGTTGCTTTATTTTATTTCTTATTTTATCATTGTATTTGAATCTACTTGTGCTAATCAACTCACGCGGCTTAGTACAAGATTACAGAAAATCGCAGAACACTTCTGTAGAGGCTTTAAATTGACAGACGTAAATGAACTCTCAAGTTTTAGACAGTTTGACTTTTCCCACGATCAAACTCTTTCAGGGAGACAAAATTTGCTGTCATATTTACATTTACGAGCCGCGACACAACTGTGTATTTATTCTTGGCATACGTTTGAAAACTAAAATTGCCGCAAGTATTAATAGCGAGACGGCGATACTGACTATGAATACCTCAAGGTGTTCGACGTGACAGACGGCTCGTGCTGGCGCAGATCACTTGGACGACGCTCGGGAACCATCGATTTGAAAGTGTCGCGAAAGATCGATCGACCTCGATCAAGGGATTCACTGGGGTTTGTCCCGCAATTCTATTTTGACACTTTGATGGTTCGCGAGGCATTTCGACACTTTCTCCGTGTACTTTATTCAAATTTATATCAGACATTACCTCTAAAAGCATAGGAATCTTCTGTCGTATTTTTAGCTTAGAATTTCCCTTCGTTGTTACACGTACCGGGTGATTGCAAAGTAAATTTTGGAAATACATTTTTTAATAATTCTTTTAGATAAAGGAATTATTACAGTAGAAAACGTTTAAGCCTTGAAGACATAATAGAAAAGATTCACATGTACGTGCAAATTTGTAAAGAATGTTATATGAATATAAATATTATGTGATCTACAAAAACTTATACGATCTTTGGTCGTTGGAAAAAGTCTGTGAACGAGAAAGTAAATTCGAAATATTGCTATATGCGCGCTTGCTTTCCGGATTACAACATATTCAGAATTACGAGTACAACATCGATTAGGCTGCAGCTTGCGTGCGTTCTGTAACCTTGCATGAAAACCTGGCATCATCCTGCGACTTGCTATATCTGATGGAATAGCTAACATTTTTAGGCAATGCAATAGATATATTACTTTGAGTAAAAAGCAAGTTTCGCGGTTCTTTATATCGTAATTTTTCGACATGCTTAGAAGCTGCTTTAATTAATTACCTCGCGCAAAGGCAATAATGGATCGAATCCATTACTTGATTGCGTCTTCTAGATGAATTTAACAGTTATTATTCGTATGCAAAATAGTTGTATAAAACAGTGTGGTATAAAAGTTTTGATAAGTAGTACTTCTCTTTAACTTTGAATTTAAAAAGACAGAAATAGAAAAGGCCTCTAAATACATCTATTCTCGTGATTATTAGACTTAAGAAATTATTTTGGCCCCGAGAATTGAAACATCATGTTTCTTAATTGACTTATTTTAAATTAAGTATTTTATCGTTGCAGTGATTGCTTCATCATAATTCACGTTTACATTACTTAATTATGAAACCACCTGTGACATATTTGGCACTCTGTCCAATCCGTTTTTTGTATGTTCATTGGAGAGATATGTAGATCCATAAATAACTCCTAAATGAATCCAGTTTGTTTTCGAGGATATTTAATTTTATCAAACCTTTTAGTATCACGGAAGGATGTACCATTTTTCATGTATGAACGAATACTATCGGCATTGAATGTCGATACGTTCCAAATAGCAAAAAAAAACGTAAAAAAAGCGATATTCTTTAATCAAATGTATCTTTAACTTCCGTAGATACAGATAAAAATGTATGTATAAAATTTACAGAATGTAAAAATTGGCCTTTAGAAAAATTGATAACTTTATATTACTTTTTAAAAAATATATTCGTCACATTTTAACAAAATTAATTTTATAATCTATTTTTGCCTTTTATTAAACTATTTTTAGTGTAAATAATATATGAATTATAAATTATTTTTAATAAAACAAATAATTTTATAATAAATAAAACAAACAATAGCAGAACTATTATAGATCGTGATTGATAGAATGGTTATGTATACATCAAATGGCCTTGATAATATTTCATATTGTTTCGCACGATCTGATTTGCGATTGACCATAAATTTATCATTTCACTGTGATCGATGTGGAAGCATTAGGCTAAAAAACATTGCGCGTTTTTTTAGCCTGATGCAGATTTCAATTTAAATTCTGTATTGCGACCTTCAGGCAAATTTGTCATGGCTAATACGCAATGTCGCGCTTTCAATTATGTTCTATTTTCGTGTCTAGCCCTAAGACGCTAATTTATTGGCTCTTGCGTAAAACGAGCCGACTAAATTCCTTTATTCCTTAATCTAATTTTAACTATCAAATTATTTTCTGATTTAAAAGTTTCTTAGATTTTTTTCGTATATTTATTCATAACTGATTAAAGTAATGACATTAATTTTACTTTTTTTGCCTCGCTAGAAAGAGTACATTTCGAGAAGTCGTTTAAATATTTTAATAACATTTTACACCATTATATTACTGAATGTAACATTTTAACAAGAATATATTAAAATGCAATCGGACGTGGTCGACTGCAGCGCGATAATGTTGCATAAATACATAAACCATCATTCTCCAGATCTTGGGGAGAATATTGAAAATTTATGCGTATGAAGAATATATTTTGGCGAGCCCCGGGAATCTCGCAGTTTTACTGCAGATCTCGATCTTAAATGCATGCGCTTGAAATTTGGTTAATAGATGTACGACAACATAAGTTGAAACGTGATGGAAATACGGTTAACCGTTACTTTATCTTTGTGATTACAGCGTATAATTCAGGAAGGAACACTTATTATATTGTGCAGTTTAAATGTTTAAATTTGCAACTAATTTAAATGATTGATGGTGTATATTGTTCATGTATAAATTTTTGTTATATGAAAGCTTCCATTGCTTTAGCTTGCAAAGAGAACGTGAATATTATGCAAGCCGCGATAAGTTCTGCAGGTTTTATATATCCCGTGGCAGTCATTACCTGTTTCACTAAATTACTATTTAGGTAGCTGCCCGCCAATCTACTTAATATTCTATCAAGATTATTCAAACTAATTTTAAATTTGATTATATGATTGACATACGTACAGATTTACTGCAAGTTTAAAGGACCGTCCACATTGGAAGTAAGCAATAAGAAGCAAGAGAACCCTTAACTTTTCAGTTTAAAAGCTGAAATATAGGCATATTTTTTAAAAATATTTGTAGCTCTGGCCGAATCACGCTCTAATTCCCCGAGAGTAAGCGTCAGAGCTGAAGTAGAAGTAATGAAAATGATTAATTTTTTTAGTCCTATTCTTGCTTCTTTCGCTAGGCTTACTTCATCTATTGTAGACGATTCATAATAATATACTTCAAAAAGATCCTTGATACAACTTAATTACATAATAATTTTAAAGAAAAATAGATATGCTAAGCATATAGTGACACGATTAAAGTAATATTAATCACTATAATTTCATTATAAATTCGCGAATGCTAATTAGAGTGCACTTGCAGCCAATCGAGGTTTTTCATTCACGAACGACATGTGTCGGCAAAACCAGCTGAGGTACACTCATGAAATTCATGTGTCTACATATCGAGGGTAAACACGTCGCACCTGGCGAGGTGCGATAATTTATTCGTACATAAAAAGCTCTGGGGATCACAGGATATTATTTAGCAAGGCAATTATACTTGTCCTCCGAACTTCATTTTATGACAGAGCCGTCAACACATTTTGAGTTTTATGCTATTTGCCACCGCGATGTCGTAACACAATGTGGAAATAGCGCATATTATTCCAGCGCAAACAGTTGCAAGGTTTTGAAGGAATTAAAACTTTAATGTGGGAATGGAAAATGATATAACATTAGAATTTTAGTCTCAAGTAGTAATCTGCTATATTAATATGAATATTTATTGCGCATTCTAAATATTATAAATTATGTGCAGAAAGAAAAAATACTAAAAATGATTATATAACTTGTTATGTAATATAACAATTAAAATTATTAATATTATTGCAGCCTTATTTAATAAAATTAAAATCTGAATTTTAAAATTCTGAGACGTTATCCCATCCTTAATAATATTAATTCGAATATTTATTTAATAATTTACGAATTTGACAGAAAAACTCTTTTAAGACTAATATATAATTTATACAATTGTCTTATAAAAATGAAATTAAATTAAATTTACCTATTTGAAAACGCTTAGCATACTAAATTCTGTTTCTTTAGTGATTATCTCCGAAAATAACGTACGATAATTGTGATAAAGGTTAAGAGTTTATCGCCTCTGTCGTTCCCCATTGTAGTACAACGTTGCAAACAGAAAGTGTAATTAATCTAGAAACACATGGTACTCTGCTTAACGCGTTTCATTCCACAGAATGCTATAAATCTTATCGTGCGAAAAATACGCGTGAAGTACAAGAGCGCGATTTTAGTAGAAATTATGCAGCACAGTCGTGTGAGGAAAAACCGGGAGTAATGTTCAACCGACATATTAAAACGTGTACAAAATTTCAAGATTTGGCGAAACACTCAACCCTTGTCCCTTGTAAAATATGATGTTTAATTTTTCAGTTCCGATAACTTGTCAATTAATCTCTCTTGCGCAATTATGTATAGTTTTAGGTTGCAAAGAACACTATAAAATATTGCTTTAATTACAATAATCAAAGAATATTGCGAAAGCGCACGTTTGTTAATCTAAAATTTATAGATATGCAATACTAATGAATAATATAATACTTATCGAAATTTATTTTTATTACTGTTTATTAATATTAATGGCGTTTTTGTTAGGACAGACACAGAATTGCATGATGACAAATTAATTATTAAAATATAAATGTCGGGAAATTCGTTATAGCTGATGAAGCCTTTTCACTTGTTTGCACACGAATAGTTGATTCTGTTTTATGTAAAGCTGACTGGTTCGAAACTTAATGATTTGCGTTAAATCGCTTACCGCTTATGGTATATTATTTATTTTTTTAGGCCGTTTTTCATTTTCTGTTTAATCGTTAACCAGAGATTAGTCGACTCCCACCTTTTTTTTATACTATTACCTAAGAAGAGATAGAGACTCGACTAGCTTCTGGTTTACAATTAATCAGAAAATGAAAAACCGGGCTTTGTTAATATTATTGCATATTATTTTAGTCATGCAGTCATTTGGTGATCTAATGTTTTGAGTACATAGATGATCATTTTTCACATATTTCAAAAGAAGACGTTCAATAAAATTTAACACAATTTTTTCTGTCGTATATACATCTGTATCTACTCTTTTTTTAGTTATCCATTAGTATTTGTACGCGATATTTTAAAGTTGCTTTGCAACTTGAAACTATATCGAGTCATGTTGCCCTGTATATCGAATCTCGCAGGAACTACATCGAAGATCGATCACGAGCACCTGTATTTAGTTTAATGCTAATCGTTATTGATTGCATTATGTAATTAGATTATTGCATTCATTCAATTAATAGACAAACATTACACAACTCTGTAGCGAAACAAAAAAATAAGAATGAAAAGGAACATAAAAAGTTTACACTATCTTTATTTGATAAAAATATCTTTAAAACTACTTAAAGAAATTCATAGAAGAAATTTCTCAAAATTGTTTAACCCTTTACACTCCTATGTCGAGTGTGACTCGACATCAGTTTTTATCTCAGGAGCTTCTTTGTCGAGTCTCACTCGACATTTTTCAAGTCTAAACCAATAGATGAAAATAGATGAGATATAATTCGGAGTGCAAAGGGTTAAATAGCATACAAAACTGTTCACAAAACTCATTTGATACCATATACCATGTATATTACTATTGATATAAAGCACCTATTTAAAAAATAAAAAAAGTATTAGAGAATGAAAAAGAAAGAGGAAAAGATGAAAGAGTAAGCGATATAGAATGTACTTACCCGTGTCGTATAATGGACACGGCATATAGCCATATCGTTGTTCGGGATATACAACGGACTTATTTTTCTGTCCGCTGGTCATCGTCGCGAATTTGGTCACGTATTGCAGGAGCTTGTCATAGAAGAGCAGGAAAGTCGTGCGGATTATCGTTAACGAAGGTTATAAGCACACTGGTGCCTCTAAGGAGCTCCTTTATCGCTCCTTTATCGTCAATAGGTAGCAGGACGATTACCCGGAGGTAGTCAGGGATGACTGCATCCTGCGACGATTGTCTGCGGCAGGCTGCATCGGTCGAGCCACACCAGTGAATTGACTAATTATCACTGGGCACCGTCCCGGTGCCAATTAGCAATGCTGCCCCTCTGCTTAAAACTGAGTGAACATGTCGCCGCTTAATTAGCGCTGAAATAATTGGCTTCCTTTCTTGTTCTTGTTCGCGTTCCGCTGCTTTTCGTCACCACGTAGAGGTGTTTTACTGTATCCGTCTTGTGTGAGAAATACACAGATATTATGTCGAGTGACTGCATTCTCTCTTTGATTAATTAAAACGTTAGTTACAAAAATTGACAAATTTGAAATTTTTTAGAGACTACGGAATTTTGCCAATCCGAAAAAGCATAAGTTTCATAATAAATTCACAACAATGAACGAAGCTTAATTACAAGCATTTCTATTTTCCTTAAAAAGGTATAAATTAATTAGTTATAATATACTATTCGGTTCACGCTTGAATAAAAGGATCCAATGCACATTTGATTTTGAGATCAAATTAATTTTTCTCAAATTTAAAGAAGTTAGTGTAAACTTTTAAACCTTAAGATTAATTTTCTTTGAAATTCTTAGAAAAGTGAATGAGATTACTACTTTTTATCGGAAATGTATTTATTGCGTGCTTTGCTTTGTTGTAAGTAATTAGATTTTTATATCACCTGTTACGGGAATAATATAACAATTTATATATTTTCTGAAAATGTTTTGTACAACGTTATTTCAGAACACTCGATAAATAACTGACTCGTTTTGAGGTCGATAGAACGAAACCGATAAGCACAGTCATTACACTCTTTTCTCGCGAGAATGTGAAACGCAGATTGGATATAAAGTGAACTGATATCCGAAAACTATAAAAGTAATTGCGTGAAATTGGCGGTTTTCAGGAGTTGCAGTATACAAGCGATGTTCGACATTTTTCTACAGATGATCTTTTTAACCGGTGTGTCAACTTCAAACTTTATAAACTTTATCATACTATTCACTAATCCGCACAGAAACATTTTGTACATAATAAAATGTTTCATTATCTATTGCTAATCTGAATATATGATTAAGCAATTAGGGAATAAACTTATAAATACAATCAATACTGATAAACATAAATGTGAATAGTAAATCTACATCTAACAGATTGTCATAAATATTTTTAACGGAAACTCAGATGAATATCGATAGATAAAATGTCATTAGCTATTTTATGAGCACTTTTACGTTTATGTGTTTATACGAAAATTCTATATACAATTGCGTTTTGTTCATACAATACACACATTTCACACGCTTGTCCCAATATTGATATTGTAATTGATATTAATGCAGTCGCATCTATCTCAATTACTTGATTTTCCTGTTGGCATAGTGAACAATTTAATCGTGATTTGCAGGATATTAGTATAAATGCGGCAAATATTTTCTCAATGAAAAAAAGATCAAAACCTGTATAAATATTTGTTACGATCATCTAAAAGATAATGTGTGTGAGTTTTCATTTAAAACATTAATTTAAAGGAAACTCGATCGATTACATTGAAAAATGTAGTTGTACAGATATATTTTATGATTTAACATAACGATATCTTATACTTAAATTTTATAATTGACGAGTCTTGTTATCTCAAAGAATGCATAGCGCCTTATCATTTCATCTCTTTTGCGTTCCAGTATTCCTTGTGAAATTCGTACCAGGGAAGTTTAGTCTCGCGATTTACTTAAATCAGAGAAATTTCATACAGCTTTAAAGGCAGTCTTAAAGTCTCTTGCTTTTCCATTTTGCTAAGCTAGTTAGCTAAATTCACGCATTCCTTCGCATTTGTAATCTGTCTCGCACGTTAATCTATTGTTCCTCTCTGAATATCCGTAAGTTCTTCAAAGAACGATCGTTACGTCAGGAAACAAGATTAATTCTAAAGAAAATTACGTGTTTGACACAGAAATTCTTTTGTCAGCTTTTGTAATTATTGAGTTCTTTAAAAAATGATATCTCGAGAGAAAGAATTTTGCGTTGACTTCTGTCTAGCTTAGATAAGAGTTTTTTTGTCAGCTTCAAAATAAGAATTCTTTTAAAGAACATGGGCAGAACTAACTGTGCAAGGAGATTTCTAGAGCCGTGATAGAGCAGATAAATTTTCGTGCGGATGAACGCCACGAGAGCACCTCTCTCTTGCTGGCGTTTAATCTATAAATGTACCACGTGGATTCGGCCGTTCGATTCGGCGGTTCCCTTCCAGGCCAATGCGGATTTCATCGACCACTCTACCAACGAACACAAATATTTTATCGTATATCCACTGTAAATCGTAACCGGCGTGCACGCGTGATCAACGTGCGTGTTAATACGTGCGGATAGACGCGCGACGAACCGTTCTGGGCACGCTCCGATGCTGTACTGGACCGAATGAGGTGAAATAGAGAAAGAGAGGAGAGAGAGAAAGTGTATGTGTGTGTGTATATACGTGTGTGTGCACGAGACGGAGAGAACTAGGTGCGAAAGCAACGAAAACGGATGTAAAGGATGAAAAGGGGTGCGGGGGAGGAAGGTGGAACACCGAAAGAGGAACAAAGAGCCGAAACGAAAAGAGAGAGTAGTTAAACGAAAGTAGAAGGCGCAAGAGAGATAGAAAGATGGTAAGGGAATGGGAACGGGTGATGGGGGATGCTGTGGTTGCGGGGTGGCAAATCGCTCTGTCTCACTCTAGCCTCGCCGCAGCGATGCGTCGCGGCGCGCATCATACCCCTTTTCGAGCCCCAAGCGACTAACCAACCACTACCTTGCCGTCTGGTCCTCTGCCCCCTTCTCCGCAGCCGCGAGAGAGCTCCTACACGAACCACCCCCTATTCTATGTCGCAATGTATCCGCAGTCGGAAGCAGAAAGCCTGGTGGTTTCGGACCGGTACCAGACGACTCTGCATGATCACAACTCTTTTCGTCACGACCCTTTATTATTGTCGTCGTTAAACGAATTTTCTATAGGATATTCTTTAAATCTTAACTGCTTAGTACAATTAGTCGAAGGAATGGTCTAATTTTGAACAGATCTTGATCTGTATTTTTAATTTAATACCTAAACGTGAAATATGAGATCTTATTTTCACAAATTAATCATTTATGATTGTACTAACTTCATGCACTTCTTTTGGATTCAAATGCTTTTTATAATTTTAAGGCTAATAACTGTCGGTTTTAAAGTTAGAAAAGAGTTAGTATTATACATATCACTGTGTCATGATGCTATGGTAATGACATAGTAATGGTACATATCGCCTTACGCTATTCGAAAATACGTTATTTTGAGACTCAATACGAGTGCAAAAATATTTTCTAAATAAGAAAGAATTAAGGCTAAAAAAATTGATGCGCTTACGTATTCGATGTATTAAATGTCAGAGGGAAAAAGATGATTTTTCCAACACAAGTTGATTTGAAGCGACGCCAAATCCTTTTTAAGGTATTTTGTAAGTTGTTATTGCGAAAACGAAGGAATATATAGAAAATAGCTCGGACGACGAATTGAAAAATATTACCATAAATAACGTAGGAAGTAATATAAATGAATACCTTTTTGTTACTAATTATTGATTTTTATTCTGCTGGAATAAAAAACAATAATTATATAATGTTAACATTAAATCCAATTTAAGAATAAATATAATTGAGTGATAGATAACTAGTTACGGGAATAAGTTTAGGACAGTATATTCTTTATTAAAGCAAAGTTTTAATCTTTATTACTAGCATACATTCAACTAACTAATGAAATATAATATCTATAAAATCTGTACATATAATTAAGTTTCTAGTTTGATAAATGATTCTTGAGAATCAATTTGTTATGTTCTATTAGTAATTGTAATTCAATTGAATATTTCGTAAGGGAAGGGGTGATTGAAATAAATAAAGCTCGGTGCTCCGCGTGCGTCGCACTGTTTAAAGTCACCGCGCTATCATTCGTTCACCGACAGTATGGGATAAATTAGCCGAAATAAATATCTCAGTTTTGTCACAAAATTGCAGTTAGAAAGTTATCTAATTAGACCGATGATATGCATCTTCATGTTTTCGCGATCGGTTTTCGCTTATATTATATAAGTTGGCATATCATTTCCCAGCAGATCAAAAATAAAAGAGAGTTCTTGTCGCATGCAGTCGAGTTCTATAGTTCCTGATACTTTTTAATAATAGTTCTGGCGATTTTATACAAAAAACAGCCGATAGAAAGAAAAGATGTATTTATCATAACACTAAGACGCTGACGGATTTTCGATAGTTCTACGAGTTCTAAACTATTTCTCGTGTAGTTCTGAACACATTTATTGATTTTCCAAAGAATTTTAGGCAGTGACAAGTCTCTGTTACTTTTTAATAATTCTTAATCCCCGAAAAATACCTTTCTAAGCAGACAAGTGTGCTCTGCTGGTCGGAAAGTCATAGTTCCGGTTCTTCTAAAATATTTCTCGAATAGTTTTAAATATATATATTCATTTTCCGAATAGTTCTAGGCAGTGGCAAGTCTCCGTTACTTTGTAAAAATTCATAATCCCCGAAAAATCCATTTCTAAGCAGATAAGTGTGTTCTGCTGATCGGAAAGTCGGAGTTCCGGTCCTTCTAAAATATTTCTCGTATAGTTCTGAATATATATATTCATTTTCCGAAGAGTTCTAGGCAGTGGCAAGTCTCCGTTACTTTTTAAAAATTCATAATCCCCGAAAAATCCATTTCTAAGCAGATAAGTGTGCTCTGCTGGTCGGAAAGTCATAGTT
>NW_011967223.1:582576-644748 GCF_000949405.1 Vollenhovia emeryi | reverse complement strand
GTCATAGTTCCGGTTCTTCTAAAATATTTCTCGAATAGTTTTGAATATTCATTTTCCGAATAGTTCTAGGCAGTGGCAAGTCTCCGTTACTTTTAAAAAATTCGTAATCCCCGAGAAATCCATTTCTCAGCCGTAACGGTACAAAGTACAAAGTAACGGAGACTTGCCACTGCCTAAAACTCTTTTGAAAATGAATAAATATATTCAAAACTATACGAAAAATATCTTAGAAGAACCGGAACTATGACTTTCCGACCAGCAGAGCACTCTATGTCTGCTTAGAAAGGTGTTCTTCGGGGATTACGATTTATTAAAAAGTAACAGAGACTTGCCACTGCCTAAAATTCTTTGGAAAATGAATAAATGTGTTCAGAACTACACGAGAAATAGTTTAGAACTCGTAGAACTATCGAAAATCAGTCAGCGTCCTAGTGTTCTGATAAATTCATCTTTTTTTTCTATCGGCTGTTTTTTGGTTTAAATCAACAGAACTATTATTAAAAAGTATCAAGAACTACAGAACTCGACTGCATGCGATAAGAACTCCATTTTATTTTTGATCTGCTGGGAAATGATATGCCAACTTCACCGGCATTTTTCACGGTCGGTTTTTGCGATTTTTTGTAGCAAGAGTTTTTCAAGAACTTATTAATTTTTTCAATTTTATCTGTATATTGCATTTATGTTTATCGCGAGATTAAGATTAATATAACGCAAAGTAAACTTTTTCCTATATTTTCTATACTTGAATTTTGAAGTGACAAAAGTCACAAAGAAGCAATCGAGCAATATTATTAAGTAAATAACGAATTAGTACAAATATTTTCGATAAAGTTTTTGTGCAGTTAATTTTTACAGATTCATATTCTTTTTTATTATCTTTTTATTATATGGAATATTTTTTATATAATCGATGCTCGTTCGTAAATCGAATCGCATACAATACTGTCTGTCGACGATAACGAGCCGATAGAAGGAGTTTTCTCCTACCTATCGATTTCTGATCAAAATGCGATCAGACTATATGGCCAGAGGTGACAAAAGGTAGGTCCAATCTGGCCTGAAGATAAGTGGTCAAACATTGACCACACTAGTGAAGGAACGATAATGTATCAACTAATTTGTTTATTTATTTGTCTGAATTTGGGTGGGTTATTTTTCATTGTATATTCTTGCATATGTGTTCGAGATTGAAAAGATCCTAAGCGCGCGCGTGTTAAAACCCCAAATCGGACCTTTAATAAATCGCGTCGCGGTTTTAATTAAAAATTTGTTGGTTTATTAGGTTGGAACGCGAGTCAGAAAATGGATATGTGAGACTGTAAGATATTGAAATACGGGTAGGTAAGGACAGGGGGAGGACTTAATCCGATAAATAAAAAGACTATAAAAAATGTATTAATACTAAATATTGAATATAATAATATTAAATATAATTAATAAAAAATGGTGCATAATGACCACACGTGTTACATTGTGAAAATTTCGTCTTATTGCACGCATACCGAATGTTGCTTATGTAATTTTATGTAATATTGCATATTATATTTCCACTTTTATATTGTATTTTTACATCATTTATAATATTGTAAAATAAACTGGAAAGAAAATATAGCAATAAAAATGCAAAAAAACGATTATTGTATAGAAAAAGAGGACCGACAATTAGAATCGGCGGGGGTGGTGGAGGGCCTTTAAAGTCTAGAAATTAGTCTGTTTTAATTAGATAAGCTAAAAACAAAATATGTAGAAAAGTATCTATTGCGGTGTCTTGTTCTTTCTGGGAGCCTTACAACACTTTGGAATATTCTAAAAACAAAACTTCTAATTCCAGTTAATTAGAAAGATTTATTAATATTGGTATAAAGTTGTTTGTCCCATTTCTAAATATGTAGGTATTTATAAAATACGAAAAACGTAAAAACTAATAAATTAAATATGATAATTTTGTATAAATAAGCTTTTACATTTTCGATTAAAACGGTTTTTATCTTAAAAATTCCTTGAACATTATAGGTTGCGCATTTAAGAATGTAAAATGAAGAGAGAATGTGGTAAAGTCTAGCCAATTCTTCAGATACACACCATAGTACTCAAAGAAAACATACTCCTTGTCTAAATTCGTCTTTCAAAGTTTCTTCTCTTTCGGGGCAGTTTGTTCAAATTGAAAAGCAAGAGTGTGAAATATCGCCGCAATTTCGCGGAGATACTTCACACCGTCGAAGTCGGCTTTTAGAATACGCACGAAGTAGAAAGTGAGCTCTTCTTAATGAAAGAAATAATTTATGTTCTTACTTGAAAAAATCTCTTGCTTTTGGTATATTTCGCATCTTAGCTCGGTTTTTACTTAAGATACTTTTTACATATTTCAATTATAGAAAAATATTGCGCAAAATATAAAAGTATAACGAGAAGTGAAAATGTCCCAGCATTTAAACTTTTATATTCACATGTTTATTGCGCGGATGTAATATATTATTTACATTATTTTTTAAAGTAAAGTATCCAATAAAATTGGGTACAAAACTAGGAAAGAAATCAATATTTTTATCATCACGCGAGTATATTCTTTCATTATCGCGAGAAGTAATAGAGCTCGTTAAAAGGGTGTTGGTTCTTGTTGCAACACTCTTTATTAATTAATTTAATGCGTGCCCGAAATAAGGAACATTCTTTATTTTTGGACGATATCAGAAACGAATTTTTAAATTGTGAATGAACCCTGTTCATAATTAAATTGTTATCTACAAGAAAAAAGCAAGTTTGAAGGCAAATTAAAATAGTGAGATGAAGCCACTACGAGCTTAAACGAACAGCAATAGTTTATGCTTCGATATTGTCGTGCGAAGGAAAAGGAAGGAAATACTTCGTCGATATTGACGAAGGTACCGCAGTCGGCGACCTCGTATAGTAGAAAGCGACGAACAAGATACCGCAATAGATACTCCAAGTGGCAATTCGCTTTTATGGCTGTTCACACAGCAGAATCCATCTAAATTTTTTATACTACCAACTTGCACCTACACGCTAAATTATTAAAGAAAATAATCTAAGACGGAGCAAAAAATTTAGAAAGCATGCAAAACGAGAGGAATCACATCGAGAATATTAAAAATGTACACTTTACTCTTTCATTTGTGATTAAAACTATTTAATTACAAATGTAAAAGGAACGCGATACAATTTTTAATACGTGAAATAGTATGTAATTCCATAAACAATTAATAGAAGTAAACAAATACAAGTTTGTATTTCTTCGTGCTTATGCAGCATCGAATTCCCTCTGATGTTAGAACTTTCACTAGTTTTCGTGTTTTGTTCTGCACGAGAGCGAGTTGTTTTCTAGAAACACACATTGCGACAGAAATATGTTAGCCGGCCTCTCGACAAACATTGTAGTTTTACCATGTGTCTTAGATATTCGGCATTCAGTTTTCTGCGGTAAATAGCACGGCACCAGTGCACTTTGCACATGTCGTGCCGTGAGAAAAACAATATTGCATTTTCGCATCACCTCACTGTATCTGTGTGTCATGTATCTGGCGCACAATACGATGTGTCACTTTGTCCACGTTAAACATGTTTGTTCTCGTGGAATATCACATTACAAACGAGACTGCGGTCACGTTGTGGTGCGATAATTCATGATTTCGCGCGTCGACGCGAGTGATTCACATTCTCCCAGGCGACAGAACTCTGTGACTTTGATGCACTGCAACAAGGTCTGTCACTAAGTATGTAGAGAACATTATCATCGAGTCGTTTTTATCTCGTATTTGTTTTGTATCGCTTAAATATATCTCGATTTATTTATTCAAACGTTGAACTTTTCTAATTGATTGAAGTAATAAAATCCCTCTATATTTTTGTTAAAAAATTGATTTTAAATTGGACAAGACGGAAAAGGATTAAATTTTTTCAATTTATTACAAGAAACAAGTGTAACTATATTATTATAAATATACTTGTACTCTCCATAATTTTTATACATTAGGGACCGGTATCTCCAACCTCTTGGTAAGCTAATTAATAATTAAATTATGTGTCTATCTTTGCCTAATTTGAAGAAAAAACAAAGACATACATATGATTTAACTATTAGTTAACTTACCAAAAGATTGGAATAACTGGCCCTTAGTGAGAAGTAATCAGGATAGAGATAGGATAATCACGAATTAACACAATGATAAAGTATATTTCTTTTAACATACTTTAATTTATAAATTTATTGCACATATCTCTGCTAACGGATCGTCTCCTCGGCACTAATCGAATTGTCCTGCACAATCCATTCCTGATAATCTGCGCGTACAAAAATTATACAGTATTTTACGAAAATACTATACAATATGTATGTGTGTGTGTGTGTGTGTGTAGTATGGTATATTAATAACTAGGAACATTAGGAACGGATTTCACTTTTGAGTTTTGAGCAATTTTCTTAATCCTAATGGATAAAACATTGTTAACAACTTCACCTGACTGGAAGTCAGCTTTAAAACTAACTAAATACTTCATAATCTCGCATTACATAATTTTAACAAAGCATATCTTAACAGCATTAGAAATATTTGCGAAAATATTTATCTAATAAAAATGAAGCATTTTTTATGTAATAATTTCTTTGAAGAAAAGCCTCGATAAAGAAAGAAACTTTCAAAGTTTGTTATTGCAAAATAAGTTATTAAGTTATTAAGCTATGTGAAAATGATTCTCGATTAATTCCCAATAAAAATCACAGCGAAAAACTTAGTCAGTTTTAAAACCAGAGTAGAATAACCTTACGAATTAATAAGAAATATCGAAAAAGATGCATATTTTTCGTGAAATTACGTATACGCTTATGTATACAAAAATACAAATATCTTTCAATGCACGCGGACATAACGCATAATTGTATGTACACATAACGCAATATATGTACATATTCTTTTCGCTTAACTTTTACTCGTGGAATATACAGTGGTAAATGAAACAAATGTTTTATTTTAAAATCTTATAAAAGTCTAAGCTACGTGATGTACAATATGTGGCAGTTTGGTTTCGTAATATAATATATAATATTATATAATGCGACACAAAATATACAACATTCTAATTAAAAATATCAACATTATTTTGAATTCTGGTTTCTTCAGTAAGAAAACTGCTTTAATATAATATGAATAATCATGGTTTGTAACAAATTTAATTAATATACACAATATTAGCGTATTTACTTTGCGATTCTCTGTTTTACTATCAAAAAAATGTTTCAGAACAATATTTCATTATTCGCATCTCACATTTAAACGGTCCGTTCTTTAAAATTAATAAACTAACACTTTGTGAGCACCGCGATAGTTTCTAATGACGAATTAATAATCATTTACGCGATAACCATTAAGTATTTGTCGTCTCATAACAATTTACTTATTTACATTTATCTTCTTACTATTTTATTACAAAAATACATATATTTGAATATAGTATTTAAAATAGTACTTTTTCTAATTTAACTCCTTCCTCAGGGGCTCACATCAGTGAGTACGGGAGTTGGCCTTCCCGAGGTACCTGAGCCTTTCGAAGTCTGGAGACACGCGTAACCTTATTCATATTCCCAGATACCTTATTCATATTCCCAGGCCAGATAGCCTAGGAACATTGATAAGGAGACACGTCGTAATATCTTAAAGCAATGATAATTATATTCATGTATGTATATTAATATATATTCATACATATTTTGCGGAATAGGCTTTTTACATAAAACCGTAATTAATGAAAAATCGACTGTAGCTTGTACAATTACACGTAAGAATAGATAGTTTTACTATCACACGCGTAAATGATATTTGTATCTAATATATGCTTGCGGTGTCGCAATTTAATAACTTTATAATGCCGTCGTCCACGATTGCCATTTAGTAGCAGAATTTGCAAGTTAATATTTTAAATTGACACTTTTTACATAGCTTACATAATCTTTCGCATAATGCAATTTAATTTAAAAAAATATTTATTTTGTCACTTAAATAAAAACGTCATTATAAAGTTGGGCACCAAATAGGGTATAAACCTATCTTTTGTCTATTGTTGATATAAATAAAGAAGATATAAATAAAGTAGTTGAATTCGGATTCGGATACTATTTCACGAAATATTTTTCTCTATCGCATGTATTTACAATCCAGTGGTATCTTTGTTAAATGCTATTATTATATATTACTAAATATATATAATATATTAAACTATGCTATTTTAAATATATATATTAAGTAATTTACTTTATTATATATATTTAATAATATATATTATATTTAATAAATAAGACATATTTATTAATGGAAGCAGTCAGATGAATCATGTTTAAAAAAGTCTATAGAATGATCTAAAATTCAACTACTGTATTTTTTAAACTTCTATTAGATGAACAAGTTTACATAATATCGAAAAATTGGAACTTAGCGAAATGCAAAAATTACTTATGAATTTATTTTCGTGAGACGATAGATTATGAATAAAAATATTAAGTCATTGCGTGGAACAAATATTTTGTCAAAGAAAACAATCAAACCTTTGACAAGCAGATCACAAGCATACGGAAATCATTTTCTCTCTCTTCTCCCGTGTTATACATCTCTTATAAAATGAGAATATTTTCCAAGCGCATGATCAGAGTTTGCCTTTTAAAGCTATTTTTCAGTGCGAACGAACGCAACCGATCGTTCTGTCGATCACACACACGAAATCATTCATTCCCCGTTTATGGCCGTGCGGTATAATTATGTTCTCGGTTCGAGCGCTCGTTATAAATTATTTTGCATTAATATGTACAATGCATATGTAGCGCAAATGAGCGCACGTACATGGAGTATGAAGAGTGAGGCACAGTTTTTGCACTTTCAATCAGGATGCGGAAGGTTCTATCGCGACCGGTTTCTTGTCGCGTCTCTCCCACGTGTTGATCCTCTTTAGTGGATAACAAATGACAGCCGACATAAGAATCAGGCTGCCGGATAGATAGAACGAGGCGTCGTAGCTCCCGGTCGCATCCATGAACGCACCTATAATTTGCACGTATAAATAATAATTAGAACTATCCAACTTTTCTGATTTATAAGTCATTGTCATGATTTATAAGTACATGAAGATTTATAGGATCTACGTATGATAATTCAAACGAACAATATAAATTCTTTGAATTTATGTCGTTTCTTAGAACCAAAGGTGCTTGCTTTAAAAGCACCGGTAATCGCAAATCAGTGTTCCGATCCAGTTTTTTACGACGCCTTGTATCGACGCCGATGATCGATATCATTCTAATTACCTGCGAGAGGCGCACCCACAGTCGCGGCCACACCTTGGAACAGAAGAAGCAGCCCAAAAGCGTTAGTTAGTTTTTCTAAGCCCAACAGATCCACAACGAGGATTGATCTGAGGGAAGCGAAGACGGCTGCAAAAATGTCTGCTATTATTTCACAGATCTAATATAATTAAAACAAGCTAGCTTATAAATATAATATCGAGATTTTTTTACATGCGAGATGTATCTTAGTCTTTTGTCTTTATTCATTAAAAAAATCTAGCAGTCACGTATTTTGCTTACATATACTAAGGCCAAAGCTGGCTGCATAAAAGAACTGATATCCCTCGGTTAGAGAAAGGCCGGAGAATATAGTTACTAAACCTCCAACACTGATAAATATATTGTTCACGACCAGAGCGTTTACTCCGGGCAAACTGCTTGCAAAGCCACAAACGATACGACCAATAGTGTTACCGATACCGATCACCGAAACGAGGAACATTGCCGAAGAAGCGTCAATGTTAGCTTTCATTGCTCGATCTGTAAAAAGATAGACAAGATTTATTTCTTGAACCAAAAAAGATGCACGAAAATGTGTACAACAGAAAATAGATTCACGAGAATATGTTTACATATGAGCGGTATAATACTATTTTACAAAAATTGTCTTGAAAAGTTCGCTTATTTTTTAAATATGATACGAAAAATTGTGAAGGAATAAATATTGATCATTTGACGTACCTGCCACATACAAAAAGGGCGTATAAAAGCCCATCATAGTGAGCCCACCAGAAATTGCTAATATTAAAAAGGTCGGACTTTTTAGGAGGCTTAAGTCGAGCATTGTGGTCAGAATTCGTCGTACGCTTTCCGGGCACAGGTAGAAACTTCCGCTTTCTTCCTCCGCCACATCCTTTGTCGTTGGCAATCGCGTAACTGACATGTGATAACCGACTGACGATTGCTATAAAATCATAACGATTTCTTTATACGACCAGAAATTTAGCGTTGGTAATTTAGTTTACACTTAACTTAAGTATACATTCTTAAAGGAATATAATTAGAGAAGGGTGGGATATTGGTTGAGCATTCAAATTTCTCTGATTTTTGCAAGAATTGTAAAAATTCCTTACACACATTATAGTAATATTATATACATATATTTGAAGGAATTAAAAGTACATTATGCAAATGTACGTAGAACTCACCTGAGACCTGTAATGAGGAAGTCGGTTTAAAGAGCCGCCGTAAAAGATATCATCTCTGTAGAACGGTCTCTGCGTATCTTTCGAATTACGTTTGCCCATTCGAAAAGACTTTTGGCTGCATTCCGAATCCGTTCGGAGACGCCTGCCACTAATTGTATGTCGACGTATCTAAAAACGGAAATTTTGTATCTTCAAAGTAATTCCGTTATTACATATTTCCTATTGTTTTTCGCACTTAATACTACACATGTGTTAGATTTGTTTTCACACAGAGTTTAAGACAAAAAATATTTGCAAAAATAACTGATTCGCAAGTAGAATTTTCCAGGTCATGAAATTGGCACTCGTAGCTTTGGAAATACTAAATTTTTATTTTTTGGCAAAAGTGAACGTGTATTTTTCTTCTCTAAAGTCTGGATTTTACTTTATTTTACTTTACAAATTAGAGAAAGAGACAAATCTCGCGAGAATTCGAACTAAGAAGAGCTCTGATTATCGATCAAGTTTGACATAATTATTTTAACACTTTTGCAATTTTTGCAATCGACTGATCGACTGATTATAATGTTTTACCGTGACAAAAACTATCTATTTTATATTTCAAAATCAATCAGTCGTATGTTATAAACGGATTACGATAAATATTCTACTTGCGAATAATTTCTATCATACTTGTTATTAGCAATTTTATTACTAGAAATCTTAATATTCTTTTTCTTTATCCCTCTTAAAATTTCTCTCAAAATTTAGGATAAAATCCGACTTGTTCTCCATATATATGTCGATCTTACCGTTGGTACTTTTCCATTCAATCGTTCTAAATCACCGCTGAGTAAATTATTTTCCTCGGCGATCTTCTCCTCGTTAATCGTACCGTCCAAATCGAGACCATCGGCGGGATATATCGGCGCGGATAACCGTTTCTCCGAAGTGCTCACCTGTCTGTCCAGGATCTGAGTCTCCGCAGGCATCTTGTTTAACGAATGCAGGGACTTAGAGGCACTGAACAGAAATTAAAACATTTCGTTGAGAAAGTTGACGCATTAAAAGAAACAATTATCAAGTATCAGTATAAATAGCATCCCCCGTTTATTACTTTACTATATTAGGGCTGCTGCCGAGGAGTTCCGCCGCCGTCGGGTATTCTGTATTATTATTCGTGCCGAAGAAACCGCTTCTATTCGGTTGCACACAGTGCAACGAGGTCGTTGACACACCTTTTCCCATCAAGGAGGTTTTCACCTCGAGCGCGGCGTTTTCTGGGGTGTTCTTTACCTTGATCCTCGTTGGTTTCAAGGGACGGAACATCGCGCCGAATATAGCACAATGTAACAGCATGCCTGAAAACCGCGCAAGTCGTTTCTTCCATTACGTACCAGACGTCCAAACCATTATCCAAAATTATTTCACTACATTAATGCGTATATAAAGTGATGATGTGTAAAGCGTTACAAATCTTAAACATTTTAAATATTTAAATTTATATATTATAGTATATATTTGACATTTAATTATATGCAAACGTTACAATTTGACTTGAGATGTAAAATCATGCGGAAGTAGAGTTTTATATGGTTTCATAACTGACTATTCAATCAAACGATATTTTTTAGACACTAACTAATTTCACGCAATCCGATTTTTTTCTCAAAGTAACCGATATGCGTATTTTAATCGTCGTAAGTTATTTATGCAGATCTTCGTTATTTAATCAAATATATGTGACATATCGTAATATCAAGTAGAAAAGGGTAGTCGTGCTCTATCACTATTTTTTATTGATGAGGAAACACTGATAAGATCAGAGTCAGCAAATTTAATTGAAAGTTTAATTTAAAAAAAGTGTAGAAAAAAAGCATCGTTCTTCATTATTACCATTTGCGTAATGCAGATGATAGCGCGGTGAATAATTTACAACATCATGACATTTATATAAAATTGAAGATTTTTATATCTCACTAAGGGCCAGTTTCACAAACGTCGGTTAACTGCTAACCGAAGGTTAACTGATCCTCTGTCTCTTCTTAGAGAACAAGATAGAAAAAGATAGGGCGTTGACTGAACTCTGGTTAACAGTTAACCAACGTTTGTGGAACTGGCCCTTAAAGTCAATCAGTGAATTATCACAGAAAACAGTGAATAGTCACTGATTTAACGTTATTTTCCGTGGTATACTTATAACTGCAAATCAGTAACTATTCACTGTTTTCAGTGATAATCCACTGATTGACTTTTAAAGAGAGTATATAATTATCATAATTATAATTAAAATTTTAATTCAAATCAAAAGCGTCGTAATTTATATAATTTTAATGAATTCAAATTTTTAATCTTAATTAACACACACACAAGGTTCATTCTTTGTTTTTGTAATACGTAACTAAAATTAAATATCGTCAAAAATAATATTCTTTTTCTGATCCTTTCAATCGATTTAAAAGTCCACATTTTTAAGTATGTAATTTATTTAATAATACACTCACCTGCTTGACATAGCAAAGCTCCTCTCCAGCCAAAAGTTTTCACGAGTACATTCGAAAGCGGTGCGAGTAAAAATGCACCGATACCAGAGCCGCATACTGCGATACCTGTAGCCAAGGCTCGCCATTTTTCAAAATAAAAGCCGGTTGTTATCACGGCTGGCACGTATATTAGACCAGCTCCGATACCGCCTAAATTTTTGGAAAAGTATTATTAAAAAAAATCTTTGCACAAAATTGAATATTTGCTTGAAAACATTTGAATCAATTTTTATCAGTAAACTTTAGATATTTGACTCCACTGACAATATATTCCCTAATTTCTAATACACGTAGCATTATTATAATTAATCTTTAAATTAATTATTTTTTAAATTATTTAATTTCGTAGTTAATTCTTAAAAGTACTGAAATAACAATATTTTCAAGTTGATATCGACACTTAAATATTGATAATGGATGCGATTCAGGTTTTTGGCAGAATTTCCTGCAGAATTAGATAAAATAGTCGAGAATATCGCATCTATATAAAAGAGAACTCGACAAAGAAACTCGATAGAAATGCCAATTACTTCGGCAATAAGAAAAATTCGAGACATAAAGGAATATAGTAGAACTTACCGATAGCACCATAAGAAATGTAAAGGAATTCGATAGAAGTGCTGAAGTACGAAAGGACGAAAGCGACACAGCTTATCACGCTTCCTAATATCGCCACCAGTCTAAAGCCGTATCGATTAGCGAGGGCGGATACGAAGGGACCTGAGAAAAGCGATAATTTAATTTGTCGCCGTTTTGCCGACAATTGCGGACTTTTGATATTTAGATATTCTCGAACGGAAACATGCGAATTATCCGTACACGCTGATTATCGAAACGGTCCTAATCACTTCTTTTTTTCCTTTACTCACGAGTATATTAATTGCTATGTATATTGACTGTTCGACTATACGCAACTTAGCACAAATGTTGTCATTATAATAGCAAGCAAGTTGTAGGAACAAAATACACATCGTATGTTTGTACAAGTGATTCTATTAATGTAATGTTGCTAACATGGAAACGCTACGCAATATAAAATAATGTGTGTATCGAATTTATACGAGTATATTAAGAAAAAAATCTCACACTTTTTTACAATGTGTATAACTGGAAATATAAATTCGAGATGCCATTAATAAAATGTCCGCGCACGCGTAAAGAAGAGAGATTATATAAAATTAAAAACTGACGGATATAAATTAAAAATGTTTAAGATATTTTTCTATTTTGAAATTGCACTTCTATTCACGTTAATTGTATTTTTATCGATTACTTTGACATATTCCGTAGTCCTACTGATCAATTATCAGCCAATTTTTGTATTATACGATAGTAAAAAAAAATAATTTGTATAAAATACAAATAATTGCATGAATAACTAGCATAATAGTTTTAATTTCTTCGGAATGAAACGTGCAATTTCTGCAACGTTAAAGGTAAATTATAACTTACGTCGCTCTTTATTATCACGGATAGTTAGTCACAATTTTGCCACGCGTCTGCATCGTTAAAACTGATTATAGACGTCCTGCACATGAAAAATTCGCGATTTATAATTTTTCGCCACATCGTTTATTTCTCTTTATACCTCACTTTCGAACGATTATATAGTAACGCGCTAACTTTTATGAAATGTAACCACTAATTATCGACATTATCGACATAGACATCGTTAATTAATAGATTGCGATAATTGAAACGCGGATAAACGTTGTCATACGGGTTTGATAAATTGATTCTCGAGTGGAACTGTTTTTGCGTATTTGTTTTCTGAATTGCACCGCGAAGATCCTTGAGACTGGTCATCCAAACGGTACTTATTGCGATGCTAACTCGGGTGCGAACGCAAGTGTACATTATACAATATATGTGTGACTTTATCGACTCGATATATATCGAAAAGATTCCACGTGCGAACATATTATACTGTTGTATTGTACAAACAGACTTATCAGTTGCGTATATTCAACAGAAATACGGCCATCCTTATCGTATTTTCAGTGTTTTGCACAAAACGTGTTGCGTCAATATTGTGACTTGATATGTCAAAGAAATGTAAATTCTAAAGATTGTAAACTATTCAAATTTTAAAATCTACATACGAAAGAATTCATTGATTGACCGATGCGACATACATACAAGGGTCGTCCAAATAAAACGTAGACTCTTAGCTGTTGAGTGACGTATAATTTAAAACATAAGGATATCTACACAGATAAATATACATACACACTGTTGCTGATAGAGCTATATATGTATAGGCACCCCTAACATTTAGGCAGATGTCCCATTTCCATGACGTCACTAGTCACGACGCAGCAAAATGAATCTGTGTTTCATTTCTACGACCCTTATATTTTGTGTTACTTGACGTTCCATTTATATTCTTGATAAATACGATAAATTATTTAAGAATTAGCTTGTTGACTAATTACATACAGTTTTGTGCAATACAATATTCTAATCTCTTTAATATGACATATTGTTATGCAAATCTTATATAGACACTCAATTATTGCTGTTGGAAGAAAGATGCATTTAAAATGTTACGTCATTAAAGTACGGGATTATAAAAAAATTTTTAAAAACAGATCTTTCTATAAATTAATTTTATAATTAATACAAAATAAAAATTAGGATATTCTTATTAAAACGCTCACTTATTTGGACGCACAAATTATCTCTGCTTCCCTATGAGTTTATCTGATAGACTTTTTAAAGCTTCAAAAAGATATTAAAACGAAAAGTTATTGTTTTAAACTTCTCAAAATGCACAAACTATTTTTATTTTGTAAAAAATGTTGTAAAATCGTCATTGCATATTTTTAAGATAAAATATTCGGTATTATGATTAACATATATGTAGATCTGCTGTTAAATATTACATACGTGTCGTTACTAACCAGCCATGAGATAAAATCCGCTCTGTAACGAATTAACAAACGCAACACTCGCTTTCGATACAGAGAATGCATCCGCAATGTCGTTGAGAAATACACCAAAACTGAAAATAATACCGTCGACCACGAGGTTGCACATAAAGGAGGCTGCAACAATCACCCAGCCCCATCCTCCGTCAGGTGGTACGACCATTTCCACCTCGATGGTCTATTTTGACAAATGTTAATGAAGTTTTTACAATAATTAACGTTCATAGTTAACCATTTGTAACGAGTATCTTGCATAAATTAATTGAATGCACATCTATATAAACTTCAGATCAGAAACAGCAGTTTTTGGAACGGTATTATATGATATTGCACATAAAAGTATTTAAAAGCGGCAATCATCTGATAATTCGCCAAAATTCGCTATGATTTAATACTCAAAAGAATACATAATTAACTCGCTAAAAACATTGGATTTATATGGACGAGCACAATAATAAAAATTCGAGGCCTATGACTTCTAAATTAGTATGAAAATTTCTGCACCAGATATATATTCATATATATTTCAAGTAAGAAACAAAGCGAAGCTAAAAACAATAAAGTTAAGAAAAGTACAATTCAAAGTAAAGTAAAGTGTTAAATGTAAAGTTAAAAGTAACGTTAAAAAAACGTGCAAATGTAAATTATTTAAATACAACCGATAATTCTAACAGGCTAATTTATTGACAAGATAACAATTATAATTCGATTATTATATCACTCTTAATCTGAATAATATTAATCTATATTTCGCAAAAGCTTTTAGAAATATGAATACAATGACGTATATACATTGTAGCAATATCTGGTTTATGTAATTTGTTCTAGACACTATCTAGTTTAATATTATATATTAATCTAAATCTTAAAAAAATCTTAAGAAAATATTTTACATGTATAAACATTGAAAGTATAGTCTAGAGTAAGTATGAACAAAAAGTTTTAAAGTAAAATTTACCAACTGTCGTGAACTGCGAATAAAGAAAAAACTGATTTAAAAAATCAATTTTAAATAGAAATTGAATTTAGAATATTTAATTATTAATTTATGACTTTTCAGAAAATTTTAATTTGCACGTTTCAAATATTTACTTACTAATATTCCAGAACAATACATATAGTTAATACTTTTTTTACTGAAAGCGTACGAAATCACTTCTTGATAATTAGCTTTAGAGATAATTGTACTTTTCGTATTAATTATGATTAATGTTAAATTTAATTTGCATGAATATACGTATATATGGCTGCGTTTTCCCGCAAGCAACAGAATTATACATTTAAACTGCACGTTAGAATCCTCGTACCTCGACTTAATAAATTCTAATGGTGATAATTATCGCGTGAGAGCTGTTTTCCTACTCGTGAGAAAACACGATACGATATACATATATCGAAGCTGTTTTGAAGAAGCACGGCACGAAGTCGGTTAATTCGCGAATGTCCTCTTGGTATTTCAACATCAACTTGATTTGCCTTCGCTCATTGGAAATTCACAGGATGTCTAAGGTCAAGGCCATTCAGAAAGCCGCCGAGAGGCCGGTCTTTAGTTATTTCGTGACCCAAAACTTAAAAAGTTATCAATCTGCCGTCAAACCGCGCCTAACGTTGATTTGCGGACGGCAACTTGCCTTCGGTAGTTTTGATATAAAATAACGATTTATTTAACAAGATCTAAAGATAAGAATTATACAAGTTAATTTTCGCAAGTATAAAATTGATATTTTTGTGTTTGTAAAGTAATGAGGAAAGAATTTGCCAGGAGTATGGAAACGTATTATATAATCGCATGCTACTATTATACCATAAAGAAAGAAAAACTTATTAACTTTAACTTTTATAATTGGTCTATCCTCAGTGATCGATTAAATATAGAGACTGAAAGAAAAAAGCGAAATCATTCTACGCGCGATGCGTATCTTACTATTCAGGAAATTGTTATGACGATGACAAAGGCACTTTCTTTGCACGATTAAAAGTGTAGAGAGTCTCGTCCGAAAGTCCAAGCTTATTCATATAGAAAGCGGCACGTGTCGTCGGTCATTCGCGGCATAAAAATCGCGGGGAGCTTTATAGTCGTTCGCGCTGCTCGCGTTCGCGTTTGTTAATTTCCAGGCGAATAAGAAAAAAATTCAGTCGGGAATGCGTATCCGCCCCTGGATGACCCACAGCGAGACAACGGCTATCGGGTCCATTATGTGTCGCAAATAAGGCGATATCGCGTTTGCAGCGTTTTACAACGCACGATCCGCCCGTCGCTCTCAACGCGAGCGTACTAATCGCGCGAACGAGACCGGCGGCCGTCGCGGCGAGTGATCGCACACGGCGCGATTTTTTTACAGCTTCCGCATTTTGACACACCTACACGCGGGAAAATATCGCGGAAAATCACCTCGTCGTTGTTGTTGTCATTGATGTCCTCGAGCTGCAGCTCCTCGCTCTTTTTGCACTCGCAACCATTTTGCTGCGGCTTGCTCGCGTCGGAAACCTGCTCCTCCGCTTTGCCCACCGTCGTCGACATCGTCCCGTCCGAATATCTGAAACACATCCGTGCGAAACACCGTTTGAAATCTATTCAATAAAAACGGACACAACGTCGACGCGATAAACCTAACAATGCGTTTGATTTAGATACTAATGTAACGCTGAAAACTTAGAAAAAATAACGTTATCGACGCCGCCTATTTTTTTTCGCGCAATTATTTTGAATTTTGTTAATAAAACATTTTTTTCTCTTTTATATAAACACTTGATATTGTCGATTTCGTCTGTTAGCTCGCAAAACCTAAACTTTTACTATTTGACTCTTTGCGGAAAAGTTTGTCGGCTTTGGTGACTTCCGAAGATACTACTCTGAAAAAAATGACTAGTGTCTTCTCAAGTGCTATTGCAAAAATTTAATACATTACGTCTTGCTATCGATTTGCTAATGCGTTGTTTTCGTCCTGATGTTTATTATCTATCATACAGTGATATCTATTACGACATTTTCGCTTGAGATTCATAATAAGACGATAGAGCTGATTGCAGAAAGAAAATATGTTAGCAAATTGCGCATCACCTTGCTGATGCGTAAGGGTTACTTATTAATTCTACGTCCTTTTTGCAAAATTTTGTAATGACACATTCCATCGGGACATAATAAATATCGAGAATTAATCTGGTCTGAAAGAATGTCACTCGTAAGTAGCGTGAAAAATATATTCAAAGCGACGTGTGTCCACGCTTGACGTATGTCTACTGTACCATAATACAAGAGAACTTGAATAATTCCTACCATTCGCATTAATGTCCAATTTGTTTAAGTTCAGATTTTTTAAAGAAGCTTAGGTGACAAGTTTCACGAATAGATTGCACGTCATTTTATTGCATGCTCCAGTATTGCAGTGTATTCATAAGATGTAAGCAATATCCAAATTAATAATTTATGGCAAAAAAATAGGGTATTTATCTTAAAGAAATATCTGTTTAGAACAAATGAAGATTATACAATTGTAGGTAAAAAATATCTGTCGGCCTCGGGAACATCTTGCATAACAGTTAATAGTATTATAGTGGGAGAATCAAAGGCAGTCCGACCACTTTCTTCGTATCATCAACAATAGCTCTTTCTCTCTCTTACGCGTGCGTATATCAACTGTAGTAACGTCGAGGCAAAGAAACGATTTAATTGAATATTGACGAAAGAGACGACGGTATCGAACCCATTATTGGTCACGTGCGACGAGTTTTTTGTAACAGCTTTAATTCGTCTCGCCTTGATCTTTTGAAATTCATGTTGTCTGGTGTTCCTACTCGAATTAAATTGTAGACAAAATACTTTCGTTATATGACATCTTGCCTGTCATTTAAACGATAAGCCACTTGAGAATACGTTACATGAGCTGATCAATCTTTTATCGGTGTCACGCGATTAGTTGTTATTAAATCTAGAAATTAAGGATCATATAGTTGTTCGCTGACATTGCAGTATAGTACGTTATCTAGAATAGTGGATAAACAGACAATTATAGGATTAGATGGTTCCGTTATCGCAATCAGTCGTTTTGATGTTGCGTCTAACAAGCTAGCTTGTAAAAGCTCTTTGATCAATTTCGAATTGATTTTCCTCTACCGAGAATATTAATTGATGCTTCTTTATCGGAAATATATCGTTGTGATTTATTTGTCGTGAGTCATTAAATACAATTGGAACTAATTCTAAAATTAATGTGGACAGTTTGTTAAAAATATTAAAAGTTTTACTACTCTCTTTACTTTCTGTCGCGAGAGATCTATAATTTGAATCGCCTGCAGTGTGATTGATCTTAATGACAGGTTGGCTTCTGTAATTAAGAAGGTGTGGATGGTAAATTAATCAAAGAATTCACAATCAAGCCGTGATTCGATAAGTTTAGGATGTGTTGTGTGATTAAAAAAGATTAAAATAAACACTTATTGAAATTCTACTTACTGATTTTACTGATCAAAGATATTGAGAGGCAGCGAAATCAGAATTACAATATTTAGCACATTTCAAGTATCGAATCTATCTTGTGAATCTTGTATCTAACGTCTTATAAATTGACGATAAGATGGGCCTTGCAGCAAAATATTTATGTACTTATACAATGTAAGTTATTACTTCTTCAATTCGGAGCATTTTTTAAATGTTTGATAGCAGTTTTATTGGCTGACCGATTGCGCCAACTCCTACTCTTTCTCGTTTTCCTTTTCTTTTTCTTACTTTTTATAGCGTCTCGCAATGCATGTGTGTGTGAATATGTCGCCTGACTCTTAGATACAATATCAAAAACGATTAAAAATTACGACCTCATCTTTCACGCGCGCACATGCCATTTATAAAAAGTTGTATTATACACAGCTTCAACAGTTATCATGCAAACAGAATTGTGTAAACTTTACTTTTAATTGATAACGGTTATGTTTATTTTTAGCACTACTTTGCTCATTTTATCCTCTCGCTGAGCAATGATCCGCGAAAGGAGAAAGTAAATTTGGCACTGGAATATTGCTTCGCTTTTTTTCACTATTCTTGATTGAGTCTATCTTGTCACAGCGGTAATTCTAGCTCTCAATAGACTATTTTCTACGGAAATATAAATATACTAAATATCTAATAACTCTTAAATTTGGAGTGTAACAATGGGAAACAAATGTATATTTTATATTAATTAACATGCCTTTAATATTTTGTTACTTATTATATGCTATTATTATGTCTACACAACTTTAACTTGAATATAGATGTACTAGACTGTGAATCTAATCGTATATTTGAGAGTATTTTCTTGCTCTGACCGACGTTATATGAAAGCACATGTGACCGATATTTATAAAACTATTATACAACGATGTAAAAACCAGATAATGATTTATTCATCGGTCGTGCTATTTCAGATATAATCGGTAACATATAATAACACACTTTCGATTGTAGATAAGAATATAAATTATTATCGTGCTATTTGCATATTGCATCGATGATTGGCGTTGTACAATAGATCTAGTTCCCTATCTCGATTGACTTCAGCATCGCTCGAATAATACCGAGGACTATTTATCGCGCACTTTATTTACTTCGCGCCTTTTCCGCTTCGCTCGACACGAAATTCGGTCTGCAAAGATTTACATTGATGAAGCAAACCATACGTCACGCATTTACATGTACGCGCGAGATACCATTGTCGCGCTAGTTTGACGTAAAGATCCGCGCGTGAATGGTAACAAAGAAGCAGTAATTAGGGCAGAGGGAAAGAAATGATGAAACGAGGTAATCGCGAACTCGGATACGTCTCCATAATAATCGCTCATAATAATTGCTGCTCTAGAAACGAGGGTAGTTCTTGCAAGAGCCGCTGATTAACTTTTTGAACGCCGAGATAAATTATTATCGGCGCGCAATGGACAATGCAATTCTGCTAACTCGCTGATAAATTATTCCTGGGTAACTGCCGAGCGCGAGTAGATATCGTCTTACTTTTTACTAGATAAAACGCCAATAAAACTTGGCAATTTTGCGCGACGTCATAATCGCCACGTGAGCTGATTGCGGCACATCGATCGGCAATAAATTACTGCCACTTCAAAGGGAATTATCACTCGCGAGGGGATAATGGGTAGATCACAACACTCAGTCAGAGCGATAATTGTGATGGCCAAGAAGCCCGAGTGCAGAACGAAGTAAGAAACTTGCATCTTTCTATAATAGAAAGGATATGCATATGCAACGCTTCCGACTTGGCGAGACGTATCTCATTAATTCATGCACTTTTAACGCCGGACGGACAATACGGTATTGTGATCGATCGATTTATAAAAAATGGAACGTAAGTAATATATTCTAATATAATCGCGAATGCGAAGTGCAGCGCCAAGATTTTTATCAATAACCGAAGTAATTACCGCGGAAGTTGGCAAGAGGCAAATAACGCGTAAATGCGATATTGTCAGCCGCAGTATGCATTTTATAGTTTTTTATTTACGGATAATACGCTTCTTGCACAAAATATTCATTCTCTTTACTTTTATCTCTTTAACGGTATTATTACAAAATCTGAAGAAGTAGATATATTCCGTGAAACATTCTGTTCATTTGATAAGTAGTAGAACTTTGATCCGTAAATCCACATCAAATCAATGTGGATCGTAACAGGATTATTCACTCCAGGATTATCTTAATTCCATTTTTATCGTACGTTATCTGAAACGCTTTTCATTAATTTGCACTTTGTCATTTATTAGGATTGTTATCGTATTGTTTAAAGTATTTTCTCAAGATACCTATATAAATCATATAAATTTTATCAGATATACGAATTATATAAATTGTATCACTTTTAATTGATCAATACTTATGCAAATCTACGAGAGAGACAATGAGACGATTAAATCACTTTTAAATGCATCTCGATACTCCAGAGATATTTCGATAATCATTTAAGAAAGATGTAAAAAAGAAAGGATAACGGTGGTTATTTTTACGCCGTGAGATGCCACAAAGAAAGCATTTGCGAGCAATATTTTATTATTAGTATCTAAAAGGTGTTTACTCACCGCGAGCTTACTTTACGACCATATAGATTTTCGTAAGATCTCTCGTCTAAACGGGGCTGACTGAGTGCCAGGGGAATTAGAAACGAAGTGAATTGTTTCCTACATCCGCGATACGTCGAAACTGCCCGGTGTTTCTCATAAAATATGTTTTTAATGGATTGCACAATACGCGCTGGCTGCAGGTTGCGTTCCCGCCAGGTGGTACAAACAAATGACTTTACGACGATAAAGGATATTTCTACCTTCCACGGTCTGGCTTCGCACCATTGTTATTCCGCGCCTTCGCTCACTCAACTTCTCCGCGTGCGAACGCGACGATATGCAAAGATCGCAAAAACCCGATTTCCGTTCGCTCAATCGCACGCCGATAAACATTGATATTTGCGCGAGCCGACGCTGTCGCTGCATATTTGCAATAATATAATTATCGCGGGAGCGGCGATCTTATCGTTCTCCGGAATTTCGCAAACATTATTACAAAAGTCCCGGCACCATTCGAGACAGATACTTTTGCGGGTGGTCAGTAAGTTATCTACAATAATTCTACGATATGTGTAGGTATATCTTGACATTACCAGAGGCACGATCTGTTGGGAAATTGTTTTCTGTCGTCTTGGAAGAATTTCAAATCCTGCAGGATAAATTTTGGCACAGAACGCATTACGGAAATGTATGATAATCTCATACTAAAGTAAAAGCACAAAGGTTGTATTATATCGATTATTTTATTCTGCATTTATTTTCTGTAAAAGATTTCAGTCACGCTCCCTAAATGGATAAGCTATTAACAACTCGGAAGAGCCGCGATTTTTATCTATCTCGTGGTAAATCGCTTTAAATTCTCCCGGTATATCTCATCGTACCGTCGAAAAATTCATTACTCTAAATTCGCCGGTCAATCCAAATATCGTTGATTCACTCTGCATCGTAAATGAGACGTAAGAGATAGATACGACGGGGCGTAATAAAATATGCGAGCAAAGTGGAATGATAAAATCTCCACGATAACTGTTATCTCTGTATTTGCGATATAGCGTTTTGGTGTGAAAAATATCTAAAATAAAAGACGAAACGTCATTCTCATTTTTCGTAAAAAGTAGAATTATTGTCACTCTGAACTTGTTTGATAATAGATTTTTCATCTTATTACCATTGTTTGAGAAAAATATAATACAAATATGTAATTAAAAAGATAAAATAACAGCGAATTACGTAATTGAAAGTCAGAGTTTACGAGAACCTACTTTGCATCTTTGATCTGCATTTATCTACTAGTAATATTCGTGCAATGTCTCGCGATAACATGTGACAAAAAGTCGGATTAAAGCGCTACAGAAATAGTCACGAACAGGCCAATAAACCGTATCTCTGTCTCGCATGTCATTTCCTGGCACAGCCTTTCTTCTCTTTGTTTCTCGGCGACGAGTCATCTTACATTTTTCCGACCGTGCGGATTAGACATGAACTCCGCGATGCTACTGTGACGCGGTGGAATAATAAATGCGTCATGTTGTTGCAGTTTGGCTGCAGCTTTTCGATCAAACTCGCAAATATTGTGCGCATTTCAAAGTTTCGAAACTTGAGATTCAGTTTCAAAGAGATTTGTTAAATAATTTGTCAACATAGAAAAATGTCAAAATACAGGAGTAAAATGTAGAATGATGTGCTTTGTGGTCTTGATGAAGGATGGGGTAAATTTATCTCCAATTTATACATTTGCGTTGATATTTCGAAATACACTTCATGTTGAAAGATTTTTTTGGGAAAGTACTTTGATTGTTTGTATTAAGAATCAAAGTACTTTTTAAATCTTTTTTTTCGGTCACAGCTGATGCGTCCGGTCTGTTTAAAAAAAAAACATTATTTATTTTTAATGATTGTCTATACAATCCTATTATCTATACAATATGTGTATAAGTAGTAGAATTGTATAAACAATCAAAGTACGTTTTTAAAGATTCTTTCAACATAAAGTGCATTTTGAAATGTTGGTGCAAGTATGTGAATTGGAGCTTGCCTTATCTTTCATCAAAGATTGCAAAGTAAATCATTCTACATTTTATTTTTGTATTTCGACATTTCTTTTGTTGATTACAAATTATATGTCTAAATTTTACTTAATATAATACGAGGATTTAAAATAATGCTAAATGTAAAAAAGAAAAGAAATTTGTGGCTAAATACATCTTATTGCGAGAACTTCACTCGTCTCTAAATTTAGCTTCTTGTTTTCGTTTTAAGTCTTTGTATCTTTTTAAGCATGTTATTATACATATGCAAAGGATATAGCGTCTGGTGCAGCGGAATTATCAGGTGCACGCGAAAGAAACATTAGCCAAATGAAAGACTTCCAAGTCTCCAATTAATTTCTAAGTTTTTAATTCGTTACTTAGCGGATAAATGCGGAGTCTGGTATGTAAGAAAGAAATAAAAAGAAAAGATTCGTGTCCGAATTTGAGAAGGATCGAATGGCATCTCTGCTACATTAAACATATCTACAAACTTAATTTCTTTGAGGTAGCCTTGCGTTTCGACATTCCTATTAAATTCCATAGCATTAAGGAAACACCTGTGCGCGAGGACGCATACCAAATTCATAAAACCTTCTCCTGGACATCTGCGTCGTGTGAAAAAAACTCGTGCTCGAAGTCATTACGTTTTCATGGTCAACCCTGAGCCGTTCGTGCAATCGAAATGGTATCGTACGCGAGATTCACGATCGGTTCCCGACATGTTCGTAAAGATATTCTATGTTCAATAAAATATGATAGCTAGTTTTGATGAAAATCATTTCAAAAGTCAATAGAAAATTATATTAAAGACTATTCCCCAGAAGAGAATACTTTTCTTCAAAAATGAGGAAAAGATCGGAAAGGATTCTCTTCGAATAGTATTTTATCTCATTGTAGTATATTTAAATTTGCCCTAATGTAAGCTCCGTATCGTGGTTCTCGAGCCACCACGCGTTGACATAAAAATACTCCGATTCTAAAAATAACTATAGAGAGCAGATCACGTTTTCACAAGTATATAGTCTCGCACAGATATATTACATATTAATTAACAGCTACGTCGATGAACCTCATCACAATCTAATAATTATTTCTCGCGATATGGTTAACCACTTCTGACACATCACCAATTTAGTATTCGGAAAACCTCGGACCATTTGTCATATCAACGTAAAGTAAATAAACGGCGCTGCCCGATTAATTTGTTTTCTCAATACAGATATCCTGGCCTCAATTAAAAACGATTAATAAGATAAATAATAAAATCTCCTGCAGAGAAGAGTGAAAAGCGTTCGAGAAAAATAAAATCTTTTTGTCATAAAGGCATTGAATATAAAGTGTCCACGTGTCAGACTCAGCAATTACTTTTAAAATATCTTCAAATTCTCAAATATCCGATCTTAATTCCTTCAGTTTTAATCTAATTGTAAATGTCGTAGGAGTGCGGAGAAAGCGGTCTGAAATAGACCAATTTTTCCGATAACGAAATTTAAAAACTTCTGCCCGAAGATCTTGAGTGTCAAAGCGTGACCTTTCCGATGACGACATTGACATTTCCCACCACTCGTACTGGCGTCGACGATATAAAAAATGCTTTATTTTCAATGCCACGTGTTTTCTCGCGCCATAAAAGTTACTCCCAAGTACAGGAGCGGATACCAAATAGAGTATTTGCATCTAAATGTTTTGCGTCACTGACGTAATCACGAATTTTCCGACAATAACACAAACGATCGATTTAATGAACGGTCATCATATGACCGAACGGCCGTGCAGAAACACTGGCGCCTGTCGACGCAATCGGCGAGTACGTCGCATAATTAACACGGCACTCGGCCGTGTCGTCGATTTTTCGCGGTCGAGGTTCACCGGCGGCGGAAAAAGAAACTCCGCGCGTTCACCACGTGCGGAGGCGCGCGCGTTCGCCACGTGCGCTTGCGCGCCCCAATCGGCGCGGGAACCGCTCGCCCCCGGCCAGGTTCCACGTGGTCCAGCGTGGATCCGTTACCTTTTCCCACGCTTCGCTCGAAAAAACACTCAAGCGCACTCTCTGGCTACCAGCCTGCCTTTTTCTACTCCCGTTCCGCGCGATCGGTTTGAAGATCGAGACACGTTACCTCTGGTCCCTGCGAAGTCGCACTGTCGCTGACGCGCCTCAAAAAGTTGCAACTTGCCGAGAGGAAAAGGAAATCCCAAAGAGGCGAAACACGCCGCGCACGCGCGTGTGCGTATGTGCGTGAGCCCGCGTGCACTAAAGAACCGCGCGCGATGTGGCTCGAACGGCGGGCCCGCGGCCGTCGCGACGTTGTGCCGACAGCGTGCCCCCCGGAGTTCGCGGCCGTTTCAGCGATAACGACGGGATGCGAGATTGGCCGGTTTCGAAGTGGAGGAATCGAGGCTGCTCCATCGTCGATTCCGCCGGCACAGATATTGGTGGGATATCTTTTCACACGCTCCGAGCCCCCCCTTCTCCCCCGCGAATGTTCCCCCGAACGTGTTTCTCCGCGGCTACTTTTTCGATAAGCGCCGGCGACTATCCTAGATCGCGATGTCGGAGCGATATGAAATTTTTTTGTTTCCTCGAGAGATTAGCTGATTTTTAGCAGGTCAGCCGAAAGAACGCGCGCCAACCTAGATCACCTTGACGAGGAATTACTCTTTTCTTTCGAAATATTTGACTGACATAAATATGCCAGTAAAGTATCACCAAGATAAACGTTGAATTGGGATGACTTGATCAGGCTAGTAAATTAGCACCGAGATAAAACGCTGAATTAGGAGCACTTGGTATTATCGAATGAATCTTTTTATCTGACCTTAAATAAAGTAGTTGCAAAATCTGTCGCTAGCGATAAACAGAGCTCCGCTCTGATTATGAGATTGCGACTGATAATTATACTCCTTATTCGATCATTACACAAGAGCGTTTTTAAATAACTCACTGGAGCGTAGACGGCACACGCAGAGAAAAGATTTATTCAAGTTAAATAAATGAGATACGTTGAAATCGTGCTTCTTAGAATCTACTAAAATTTACGTCTACTAAAACACTTTGCTAGATTTCAAGAAATGAATTAGGCCCGTATTCTGAACCCTCTTTTATCAATAAAAGCGCCTCTGAAAGTGGCTAATAAGCCTTCTGACTGGCTACAAGCCAGTCTGCCAAGCTTAGAGATTCCAGTCTTAATTAAATAAAATTTTGGTTAAGATAAAGAAATCATTTCTTTTATTAAATTAAATAAAAGTCCAGTAGGGTCAAAATTCAAGGAAAACTTGTTTCATTTCAAAGATACTTTTTTCTGGGTGCAAATACTTCATTCGCGGCCGTCCCGTCGCGACGGCATCCGGCATGATGCAACGATCGTAGAAAGTTTCGATGCCAAAAATTTGGCATGCCGAAATTGTCGCCGCGACAGTAAAGTGTCGCTCGTCGCGGCGTATACGTCTGATCCGAAATTTCGACAACCGGTAATATCTTTTTTATCGATCTCGAAGTCCTCCCCGAGGATCGTACGAAAATTGATCGGGAAACCATGTTTCGGGACCAGGTGTAAAAAATAAGAATTGAAAAACGAAGAGAGAGAGAGAGAGAGAGAGAGACGCGAACTTAAAAGACAAAATATAAAATTCTTAGTTCTGGCAGAACGTCGCGCGCGAGTAATGTTACAAATCAACGGATGTTAGTGACTCTATCCGAAGCAGGTCACCAAAAATCCAAATGGCATCGCGCTGCATCCGCTTATTCTACGTGTCGACTGTCGCTGATATCGTTCGCTGATTACACGAACGCTACTGAATTTTAACTAGATCCGACAATGCATCGCTGTGTACTTTGCAGCGAAAGCGACTGTGGTGCTTTTTTTTTTAAATAAATTTCCATCGGGAACGGTAGAAAACGTAACGCTGGTAAAATGATTCATCCGAGCATCAAAAATGTCTTTTTATCCATTTTTTTATTCTTTCAATGTTGAATGTCTCATATGTACTCTACTATTACAGGAGTAAATTTGAAAAAAAGGTATAGAATTTCTGTTATTGTTACAAGAATAATATTAAGAGAAATATAAACGAAATTATGTAACTTGGCAGCGATACGTCTTATCGCTCAGTCATCGCTATAACGTTATTTAACGGAGGCAAGAAACAAAATAAAGTTTTACGTTAAACGCACGCATCTCTAATTCGCACCCGATTTCAGGGTTCTATTTAATAACGTAACGAATTATTTAACGCCAGTAATTGATTAAACAATGTAGAAAAATTCCATGACGACCAATGGCTGGCAAATTCTAATTAAAGACATTCATTGCGAAAAATATTACCTCAGCCAGGGTTTGAACCTGGACCTCCCTACACTCTAGGCGGGCGTCTCAGTACATGTCTCAGTGGTCGAATTGGCGAGATGTCGCAATGAATTTCTTTAATTAGAATTTGCCAGCCATCGGTCGTCATGCAATTTTTCTACATTGTTCTATTTAATATTTTATATATAGATATATGTATTCTTTACCCTAGTAGCACAATATATTGGCGCAATATTAGGAAATAATGTGAATCTAGTATTCCCAAAATTGGGCCAATATTGTAAGACCCCTTCTCTTATTTAGCCAATATGCCTATTTAGCAATGCTGCTTTAATATTGACTAATATTCTTATTACATTGTTAAATATCGGCCAATGCACTTCCAATATAAATCTAATATTATGTAATTATTATCGTACAATATTTACATTTATTCCATGGCTAATATTGGCCAATGCATTTCTAACATAACCAACATTGGACCAATATTTAGTCAATGTTTGACCAAGGCACTATACTACTAGGATAAGTTTTCAAATAATTTTGGCACATTATGTCGCATCTAAAATTATGATAGAATTATATGAGAGTTCAGTTTCAATGAATAAATAGAAATAAAATTAAGTGTGGAAACGACCTTACTGGCACTTCTTTATTCTATTATTGTATAACTTTACAACGTTTCGGCCAGTAATAATGGTCCTCTTCAGGTAACGAACTTACATGAGTATCTGCACATGTTTCCACACTTAATTTTATTTCTTAAATTCTCGACTGGCGTTAACATATCTACGGTTGGATTGTTAAAATAAATAAAATTTCTTCCTGAATTCCGATGCTAATTACAGATCGTCTATAAACTTGCAATTAGTCTCGGCGTGGCCATTCGAGACGCTATTGCGACCTTCGGCGTTTGCCGAATCACCTTTCCTCGCGCCGTCGCGATCCGATTGGAAAGGTCCCGTAATTTACAATCAGTGTCAAGTTTCAAGTTTAAGTTTTACCGCTTCAGGTTTTCCGTTCTACGACACGCACAAATGTATAATACGCACGTAAACGTCGACACGCGCGTCCACGCTTATTATAGATCGCGTACACGCCCCCCCTTGAATTCGATCAAGTGCACTGTGCATAACTAAACGTAGCGTAACGCGTCACGGTTCCCCCTCCACCCCGCAGGCGCGCGTATATTTTATCATTTACCCTTTCCGATTATGCAAAGTTTAACCTTAGGTGTGTGAGCCGAACGCGCACCGTTGAGCTGTGCGCGCTTTCAGAAATCGCGCGATCGCCGCGTCGCGTGAATGAGTTGTCCGTTCGTTTCGCCACCAACAGACAGTAACTCGTTACATCGGACGACATTTGTCACTACATGATTGACAATTAGGCCGTTCGTAGACCGCGGGACGATCTTAATTTACCGTAACATAAAAGTGAATATAAAACTTCTGAGGACTCGCGGGATCTCACGCGAATCTCTCTCGGACGCGCGAGATTTCAGAGGCTGACACTTTCGCGCGGTTTATTATAAACGTCCGACTCTAGGCTGAAGGAACGAATAGAATCGAGAGAGATGTAGAGAAACCTTTCCAGAACGAACGTCGCTCACGAGTTGTAACCCTCGGGAATCAGACAATTGTCTGCATCGCGCGACAATTGTCGTGAAACGGCGCGAATGCCGTTGATCGGCGATAAGGATTCCGGAGGCGACTGCCCGATAACCTGTTTCCAACCGCGAGAGAAAGAGAGAGAGAGAGAGAGAGGGGGGGAGAGATTGCACGAGGCGCGTTTTCGCAACTCGTTTTCAATATTTCCGAGAGCGCGGAACTGGTAACGCGTGATGTAACGACGCGGCGAAAAAGTCCGTCGACAGAGAGGCCCGCTCTCCTCGAGCGGACGCGGGCGCGTCGGTTCCGTCGCGGCATCGCTCCGCGCCAGATCGCGAGATCGTCGGCAAATAAATTGGTCAGTTGGAATCCGAGCGGAGGACGATCGACGTTATCGCGAGCCGTACACATATGCGGGAAAGTTGTTAAAGGGCGACGCGTGCCCACACGCGCGTGTTACGCAAAATCGCGCGCCGTCGCCGCCGCGCGTTCTGGCTCGGCTTACGTCTCGCTGCCCGACGCGGCGTCGAGGTCTCGCGACTCCTCGATCGACGATCAATTAGTCGTGAATTAGAGACACAGATGTCATTGATTCACGTCTTATCTTCTCTCTTCTCCTGAGAATATGAATTATTCGAAGCTTTACGATTTTAGAAATTACGAAAAGCAGACGGGAAAGAACGAGGAAGACGATTATTTGTTTTCCTTGAATAATAATAATCGACGAGCAACCCGACGAGCAACCCGACAATTAAGAGGCAAATTATATTTTGAGTCAATTAAAAATAATGTATGCATAAACGAAGTCGATAATTTCGGTTAATTCCTCTTTCAATTGTAAGTGCAACATTAGTATGTATGTAGGTAAAAAACGACCCATATTATACACATGTTCATTTGTTAAATAAGTACCAAATATTCCATGCTATAAAATATTCCACATTAAATAAAATGAATATTTCAAATTGAAACTTAAACGCCATTTAGGACCTGGCATGGTGGTGGCCATTAAATTACTAAGTGAATCCATATACCGTTTTTTCCCACCCTGTACTGCGCGCCGTTACTATCGGACATATAACACAGATTTTCCCTAGGTGGGATCATTATCGTCAGTGAATTCACGTGTTCTAAAAATCGCTGAACGATTTTTGTAAATTATTTTAATTTAATTTTAATCCTATACTTAGCATTATAAATTTACCCTTTCCCCTATTGAATTAAAATTCTTATTGCGAAAAATATTACCTCAGCCAGGATGAATATTATTATGAATGAATATTAAATGAATATTATTATGAATATTAAATAATATTAAAATATTATATTGTAATAATATAATTATTCTCCCGTTAATCAATCTACATTCTCGCTGCACATAAAAAAATAGATTTCAACTAAAAGAGTTACGCTTATATTTTATGAAATTTTATAAAAAACACACAAGCAATTTAAATTTATATAAAATAGGGACAAATTAATTACTCGCGTACGCATTCGCCCTCAATACCTTGACTTTGTTCTTACCCGTTTCGTTTTATCGGGCGATGGGCTCATGCGGCGTTCGATCTTCTCGATCAAGAGGCGAAACAAACGCGTCCTTCCTCTTGAAGTCGCTTCCGATCTCGCACGATTTCTCGGTACCAGTCGACAGTACGTCGATGGTTCGAGCGCGCGAATCGAATACACTCGGCCGCACGTATTATAAAACAGATCAGGCAGGTCTCGTTGAGCTCTCGAAAGTGTTTTCTTCTCCCCTTTGTGACGGGGGACCGATACTCGCGTGGGTTCACCGTCTTTTCTCACCTGAAAAACTCGAACGCATCGCCGCGAGCGAACACGTGCGTATCTCGGCGAGCACACGTGGCTTCGAGGCCAGCCACGATCGTAATCGCACGCGCAGTTTTCAATTATTACTTGTACGGTGCAACGTGCGCGACCAACGTGCTTCCTCCTCGCGACTCCTCGCACGCCGACGACGAGGTGGACGGACAGCCGCGTGAGCGGACACTCAGAATTCTCTCTCGCTCGCCAAGCCGGCGAGTCGCGGCTCGCGCGCGCGGAACGGAGCGGAGGCGTTCCTCCGGACCGTCGACGCGATTTTTCCTCGCCGGCACGTCGAGTGAGATACCACACATCGCTCTGGAGTCGCGCTGCTGGTATACACAGTTGAAAAATTTGTGTTAAATTTAACAGATATCACATGTCCCAAACGGTCCACACAAATTTTTGTGTTAATTTAACATAATATGGATATGTTAAAAGATCACACTAATAGTCTGTTAATATTTTAACACAAAATAAATGCAAATCTCAAAATCATTTAACATAAATTTTGTGTAAACTTAACATATTTTTAATGACAAAATGAATTTAAAAAATGTAATTTTTATATTTCATAATAAATAGGAATGTATCTTCGGGGAGGTAGGCACTAACAATAAGACACGCCACTTATTTTTCGGCGAGAAAAGTAACGGGCTAGGATTCGAACCTAGGACCTTCAGCTTGCCAGGCGAGTGCTCTTCCAACTGATCTATCCAGGCCCAGATGTAATAAACCAAATGGTCCGAGATCACTCTCTTATGTTATATAGAATAAAATCAACATTTCATTCTGTAAATTTAACAGATAAATCTTGTTACTAATAATATAGAACATATGTATTGTGTAAGATTACAAAATAAGTAAACATTGTGTTGTTTTAACATTTCTTTTCAGTTATTTTAATAATTTTACATTTAAGGTCAATTAACATAAGAGCAATCTGTTAAATTAACACATGAATGAGTTAACCATTTAACACAAAAATTTTAACGGGCATTTCTTTTAACAAGAAAACACAAATTTTCCAACTGTGTACTATTCCTACTTTATTCACAATCCAGTAAGAAATATCAAGAATTATTTGACGCCAGTAAAATGACTAACAATGATTAGGCTTCTAATCGACCATGACTGGCGATGTGGTTTTTAACACAGAAAATTTATTGCAACAAATATTATCATATAGACATCTGCGGGATGCGAAACGAAGAAGATTGGTTTTTGGTTCGTGTCGCTACGTCGATTTTTCGCAGAGTTATAGCGTTTTAAAAATCGGGCGCGCGCGCACCATTCATGAACGAAGGCCGCGCGAGTTTTTACGCAAGTAGTACGCGAGCATACTACGTCCCCAAAAAACTGGCATAAAAACATACGAGACACAGGTGTTCGGTAGTAAACACCGCCGCGCGAGACGCCGCATGTACGCGCCGTCTGCTGCTTCTATCTCACAATCAGGATTAAGAGATCGCGAGTCGATATAATCGTCAATAACTTCGCACAGAAAAATCGTAGGAAGATCATCCTGGTCTCGTTGGAAAGCTAAGATTTCAGCGCTTCTAACGAGATAAGAATGGCTCATCTCGGATTATTAGTTTATGAGGAATTATTGATCAATTCCGAGAAAATTGATTTTGTCCCAAGATCGAGAGTGCGAATTAATCTTTCGATCGGATGAATCTCTCTCACATCGTGCATTAAATAGCAACACTAATTTATGTTCCTTCAATATTCATTTTTCTATATATACACATATGTAATTGCACAGTTTCTTGTTGATAATCCCCTCCTCGGGTACTACCTTGTCGTGGTGGAGGGGCTTAAGTACCCTGAAGGGTTACTCTCTAAAAATCATTCAGTTTATTACTGAAAACAGTGAATATTCACTGATTTACAGTAATGATGCACTGATTAATTTTTAGAGAGTACAGACCCTAAAGACGGGACAACCGAAAGTACCCATCGCGTTCGGGAGTGCCGTATAGTATTCGCATTAATAAAGACATTTCAAACCTCGTTTGAAAGATATGTAGTCTTTAAATGTCCGTTCCTGTCGATGGCCACACTTCCGAGATTTGGCAGTTTTTGGGAGTGTTTCTCAATTTACTCGTCGACTCGAAGTGGAGGCGAACCTGACGGAACTCAATACTTTCACATAAGCTTTGTAATCGGGAGTGTAGAATCGCGCGAACGATCTTAGTGTTTTCGCGAGTGTGCCAGAGGACAGTCTGAGAGGAGGAGGAGGCTTCGGATAGGCATCGGGCGTCGTCGGAGCATCTTTGAGGTAAATACTTTTCATTTCGTATAAAATTTATCTTCTTCCTATCATTTATACCACAATTAAAAATAATAATTGGAAAGAGATCACTGTTTTAACATGAATTTTGTAATTGTATGTTACAGACTGCTGGAAGAGTCTCAGAAGGAGTCCCGAAGGACAACCTGAGTGGAGGAGGAGGCCTCGGATAGGCTTCAGGCGCCGGCGGAGCAACTTTACGGTAAATATTATTTTTCCTGTTTTGTAAAATTAATGTTTTCCGGTTTATTGTTGAGTCATTTTATTTCACCATAATTTTAAAATAATTAAAAAATTAAGATACATATCTTTTGCGGAAAATCTTTCACGATATAATCATTTAAATCTAACTGAATAAAAAGTTGGATACGCGTTGAAATTATATTTTGCAAAATTGGTTTTGTTAAACACTGTTTTTTAATATAAATTTTATTTTTGTGTTACAGATAGACAACAAACAACAACTCCGCTGCTGCGCGTCGGGTCGGTGAGTGCGAATTTTGTTTATTAAGGAAACGAATCTACACCTCGTAAATCGTAGTTTGTAGATAGTAGATCGTAAATTGTAGATCGTAGTTAAATATATCTCGTAGATTCGTTTCCTGAAAATGGATAGGTGATAATAATAAAATAATTACGGCATTTAATGTTTTATTTAAAATATTCAACATATCGGAAAAGAGTGGTAGAGATTTTTAAAAATTACGGGAAATATGACTTTGGATTAGTTTATGAAACTTTTCCATTGTCCATTTAAGATTGAAAACCTTGTTGGAGAACCAGAGTTAATCCCTGGTTTTCTTTGTCACGGATCCCCGGAAGCAACCAGTTTTGGCACGAGAGCGCGACGTCGATTCGCGAAATTAATAAAAAAAAGAGAAGAGTTTATGTATATATCCTTCTCCATAAATATTCTCCCATTAACACTACTAATGGAAGAATAATTTTTATTTAAATGAAACTGAAAATATACGAGATTGCATGATTTAAGAAACGATCGTCGTTAACTCCCTGCCAAAATGATCGCTATCGGAAGTAATCCGGAAGATCTGGGATTCATTCTTTCTTGCAGCGAGGACCATGACTTTTGAATTGGTTAAAATTTTCCTTTTCCCGTGAAGATTAAAGATCTTGTTGGATAACCAGAGTTAATCCCTGGTTTTCTTTGTCACGGATCCCCGGAAGCAACGGTTTCGGCACGAGGGCGCGACGTCGATTTGCGAAATTATCAAAAAAAGAAGAGAAGATTTTATGTATATATTCTTCTCCATAAATATTCTCCCATTAACACTAATAATGGAAGAATAATTTTTATTTCAATAAAACTGAAAATATACGAGATTGCATGATTTGAGAAACGATCGTCGTTAACTCCCTGCCGAAATGACCGCTATCGGAGGTAATCCGGAAGATCTGGGATTCATTCTTTTCTGCAGCAGGGCCTTTAATTTTCTTTTACACTCTTTTAATCTAATGAAACTCTATTGCTCATATTACGATATGTTGAATTCACTTTCCATCTTGAGTTGTTGCAAAAATTATGGCTTAGCAAATACAGTCTTGCTGTATTTGTCGAGCAAATCTTTTGTAACCTATCCATTTATTTTTCATATTTTCTATATGTGATTTGATATGTAATATGTATTGTCAAGATGCATATCGCATGAACGATTCGACATGCACAATTACACGCATCTTCGCGGTCGGTTTACGCGGTCGGTTTTCGCGATCGGTTTTTCAGGAAAAATTTTTAATTAATTATTAATTACTTAATTTTATTCATATTATAAATTTTAATTTATCGAGGAATATTATTAAAATCACTTTAACGCGAAGTAAATTTGTTTTCTATATCTATTCGACTTTTGAATTCTAAGATCATTTTACGAAGAGATGATCAATATGTTTAAATAAATAACGGAATTAAAAATAAATTTGATTCGTACGTACCGTAAAGTTTTTTAATTAATATTTTTCTTTTAATTAACTTCTCGTGGTCGTGCATTTTGCGATACGATCCTCACTCGTATATTCGAACCGTACGAAATATTTGTCAGTGACGATAACCGACTATGGAAGGAGTTTTCTTCCTTCCTGATCTCTGGTCAAAATGACCAGACTGTATGGCCAGGAGCAACGAAAGGTAGGTCCAATCTGGCCCAACGCAAGATTCAACGAGATAAGTGGTCCTTGACCACGATGATGAAATGTATAAATATTTATTTAGATCTATTTGTACCTATATATCTTTTTATGTGCTAAAATTCGGGTGGGATATTCTTTTCTACATTTTCTCGCGCCTGTATGCGAGATTGGAAAAAACTAAATTAAATCAATCTCAACCGCGCGCGAATTAAAATCCCAAATTATATCCTTAATAATCGCGTCGCGGTTTTTATTTGAAATAAATAAATTTTAGTTAAAAATTTTATGTTTGTTTGAACGGGTAGGTAAAAAAATAGACAGATAGGACTATAAAGGTGAATCGGTATACGAGTAGATACGAATTCGGGTAGGTAGGAATTCGGGTAGGCAGGGACAGGGAGACATAATTTATTACGTTTGTCGTAGACATAAGTAAATTGTATGAAGAAAGATAAATAATAGAAATGTTAAAAATCGTATTGTAAAGAAAAGAGGACCGCTGAGTGGAATCAGCGGGGGCGGCGGAGGGCCTCTTTAGATTAATTTTTCTATTGTATGAAATTTTAAGCTGGTCTAAAATAATCTTTTATACGATAGATTTTCGTTTGCGCATTTACGATACGATTTTTTGTTTACACATTTATAAAGAATGTTACATATTACTCTCTAAAAGTCAATCAGTGAATTATCACTGAAAACGGTTATAATTATTGAATTATTCAGTGGTATACTTGTAACTGTGAATCAGTGGGTATTCACTGTTTTCTGTAATAATCTACTGATTGACTTTTAGAGAGTAGACATAGCTACATGTTTTATATTGTAATAAATTATAAAATTAATTGTGATGAAAATATAATAATAATAAAAAAGTCAAAAGAAAATGATTATTGTAAAGAAAAGAGGACCGCCGATCGAAATTGGCGGGGGTGGTGGAGGGCCTCATATTTTTGCAATACACTTTCAATGTAAACACAGTAGCGTGCAATTATTGATACGTAACATCGGCGTTACATTAGCATTTATTCTATACTCAATATTTCAATTTTATTGGGCAATCTTGCTAATACAATCAATCCAATATTAATTAATCATCTAGGTACAATATCAATAGTATATTTGCACTTATTTTGTGACCAATATTGGTGTTATATTGGGGAAATATTGGCCAATTCACTGCCAACATAACCAATGTTAGCCAATGTACAGCCAATGAATTGTACTTCTAGGGAGGCGCTTATACGCAAAGGCAAGGCCTATGCGATTAAGTGAAGGTTTAAAAAATATATAAAGTAACTATTAATGTAACTATTAAATTAGTTACTAGTTATCGAAAAAATGGAACTGACAATGAGTTAAGATACAGTTACAGATGGTGAAAAAGTAACGAAATTAGAGTTGCCAAAAAGAAGTAACTGTAACTGTAACTTCGTTACAAGTAACGAGTTACTTCCCAATTCTGTAAAGTTGATATCACATATAATTTACAATAATTATTAAAACTTATATTTTAGATATAGCCAAAATGTAAATTTTAATAATTATTATAGGTCACGTAACAGTGAAATTATTATAAATTACATAATAGTAAAAGCAGTATTATAAATTTTAACATAATTAATTTGGTATTATATTTATATGAGTTTAAAAAACTAAAGTAAATGAACTTTACTTTATGTCATTTAACTGAGTTTTTCTCGTAAACCGTTAGTTTTTACAAAATAAGAGGAAAGTATCTATATCGAGTCTTACCTCGCTCGGCCACCTGTACCTGGGTCACATTCGTAGCGTGCAATTTCGTTCATGATAATGTCGGGCACTTTCCGATGGCGAGCATTCCGGTTTGCGGATACCGCGCGATCTTGTCGCGCCAATGCTTCGTTTCTGATGCCTAGCTCTCTCGAAATAGCGTGCGAGGCGGATTTAAGACTAGTTTCGCGGCTACGCGCGGGTCGATTTATGGACAAACCTGAGTTAGAACGATATTAAAACTGCATAATTAATTCTGGGGAGGGGCCAGGGGCCCGACCTCCCCTTCTCCCGACGTAGCTGACATTCAAGATAATACGCTATTATATACCGAAACAAAATCATTTAAAAGTTCACGCAAGATATTGTATTTATTAATCGATTACCAGACAAGAATGGCGAAGGGTCTACCTTTTTATGTTTTATCTTAATTAATGAGTGCGTAATTTGTAACGTTCTATTTACGCGTCGACAATCGCTATGGGTTTCTTCGCAGTTTCTTTTTCCGGAAAATGTTAAAAATTTGTAACTTTCTGACTCGAGAAGAATCCTTGGTGTATATCGTAGAGCATATCAAACGCGCGAAAGCAACTTGTCTCAGCGTACGCTGCGACAATAAATATTTTCACTTTCGACGTTATAATCCCTGTAGATATGCAATGGAAAGCACGTGGTGCTTACCCGACGATTCGCCAGGAACGAAACCCGCGTATTGCATAACGCAATCAAGTACTAAACTTATTAATAATTTATCGTTGATAATTTACTTCCGACTTGCTATTAACACGTAACAAGGTGGCACCGGTGTTTGCACATTAGAATACGAAACCTGACTTGAGAAAGTCGAGGTGTGGGCGCGTGAATAACGTAGGTACTCTTTCTCTTCCTCGATATTGCTGGACATGCGGGGTGTACATGCAAGAAATAAACGCAATGTAATTTTTTCAGTAATAAAAATTCATAATTTCCTCTTCAATTTTCGATAAACGTCACCTAATACATTTGTCCTTTTTTGTACCATATCATATGTCATATGTTTAACATATGCACGGAGTAGAGCGTGCGCGTCCTTCCTTCTCGCGCTCGCACGCGGAGAGAATAGTGCGGCATTAGCGGCAACATGTGTCGCGTTACAACAAGAATCGAAGAAGACCGACGACGTCGCGCGAACGGGCGAACCTTACGATAAATAATTCACTCGATCACGCGATTATTGCGCGCGAACAGCACTCGTAACATCAATTAATTAGCAGCCGTAACGATTCGCGCTTGAACGCTCCACTTATCGGTGCTAGGTTCTCACTTGACGCTAGAACACCACATTTGGGGTCTGATAAAAAAATATCTATTTGAAAATACATCCAGGAAAGCGTAATCTTCTAAAAGATAACGCTGTAGCGTCTCTTTCATCAAGTCCTCCGACCGGTGAATCTCTGGAGACGTTCTCATCGAAAACAATTAAGTAGCTCCACGACTGTCTACTGAAAAATCTACTATACATATCTTCTTACTTCTCGTTTACACCTTCTATACTATGTCTTATATCTTTTGGTAAGACTTTGCAAATTCTCTTAATCCTAAATGAAAAGAAAATTCTCTCTTTCTCTCTCTCTCTCTCTCTCTCTCTCTCTCTCTCTCTCTCTCTCTCTCTCTCTCTGATGGGCGATCGAGCTCGCCGCATTTCTTAGGTCCCGATGTGGTGTCCGAGAAGTCTCGATTTCTTCATTGATCTCTTGATCGAATCGTGAAATTTTAGAAAAAGTTTTACTCCAAAAATGTCAAAAATCTGTGTCTCGCTGCACATAGCGCTTTATACAGACACGCATTCCAAGTATAAAAAAGACGTCGTTTCACAACCGCCGCCCCACGATCTAATATAACGGTATAAGTTTAAGAAATGGTATTAAGAAAACGCCCTTGTACGGTCGTTTCAATTCTCCTCGCAGCGAGTGTCCGTCTTATACCTCGGGGAAATAAAAGCTTTCGGAGTAAGAGTCTCTCTAAGATTACCGATTCAATTCGCGCCTAATTGTCAGCATAAGAATACCGATACCTAGCGTTAACAATATTTAGTAATATCGATATTCAATGATGAATACATATCCTCTGGGTCGCCACAGTATTTCTCTGCGTGTGAGCGCGTGCACGCGCGTCGCACACTGTACGTCCAACGCACACGTAAGGTCCGTTCCGACTACATATACATACGGAACGTGCGCGTGCAAAATGTCACGCGAGCACGCGCGCGCGGGTGTCGCGACTATTTATATAATCTAATAATATAGTGTAACACTCTCTCTCTCTCTCTCTCTCTCTCTCTCTCTCTCTCTCTCTCTCTCTCTTTCTTTCGTTCTCTGCGCGGGATTTTCGTCGCGGCGCGCGTGCACGCGTGTGTGACACGCGACTTTCGCATGGCCGTATATATATATATATATGCCACAGTCGCGTTTGATTGAGACCACGAAAACGTACGCACAAGTTCTTCTTCTCTTTCCTCCCACACGATAGTAAAACAAAACGTAAGTAACGTGCGTTGACGTAAATTGTACTACATTAATATTGTAATCGTGATAGGTGGTAATAATTAGCAATAGCAGAGCAGCGGTGGCGATTAGTGTAATAGCACTATTGGTTTTCATTACCGATATAACAATTCCTTTCTCTCCCTTCGTCTTCCTCCTTTACATTTTTCTTTACCAACGAACCGCGCGCAATAGTGATTAATCGTAATCTTCACGACGTCCTATATACAACGTACGCGGTGTAACGCGTGCATTCGCCACTCGACACAATTTACAACGAGCTCCTCGAGGTCTGTATGCGTACATATAGATGTACATATGTAGTAATGCATATATACGCATTTACATTTGTCGCATGTACCTCTCTGTAGGCGTATATTTCCTCTCGCGAACGCTAATTACATCGATCCAATAATGATCGTCACCGCCATAATGAAATTACTTACACATTAATAATCCCACACACTCACACAACCGCGCACGCGCACACACACACACACACACACATACACACGCGCGCACACACAGGCATACGAGAAACGCTCGCAAATCGCTTGGCCATCGCGCGGGACACGTCGGCCCGAAATTAGTTTTGCATTGCTTAACGTAAGTATTTCCATAAGTACTATCCTGCACAATATAGTCAGTTTCCATCAGCTAAACGTTTAAAAATCCATTTACACGAACTAGCCGTAGCAGACGAGACGCGGTTCTTTACACATAAGGATTCTCTGTTTCGAATAATCAATATATTAATTAGTCTATCTAACAATGCATTAATTATCCCTTGACGAATACATTAATTGCGCGAGGTCCCACAGCGAGACTCCAGCGTACAGCGAACCCATAACTTTGTAATTATGAGCTTTATTCTTACAATTAGTTTAATTCTAGAGCTCGTTAGCTTAATTCTAGAGTTTGTTATACATACACATTTATATATATTTATATATATGTATATATATATTTGCAGCTCTCTATAATTTATTTACAGTTCATTCTACGCAACAGCGATATATTTGTTGCTTGTAAATTAATAACTCACATCCCTTCTTTCGCTCTGTATGTATGGATGTGTGTGTTTGTGTGTGTTTGTGTTTGTGTGTGTGTGTGTGTGTGTGTGTGTGCGTGCGTGTGCGTGCGTGTGTATACATATATACATTTGTCGCAAGTATTCAAGAAAATATCTCTTTGAATTATGAATATAATTCAAGTTGTATCTTTGGATGCGGCCAAAAATAGATTTAACTAACATGATAAAGCCATTGGTGAAATTCCTTCTCCAAGGATGGTCAATCGTATCGTTGATCGGAGAAAGAACATCGTCGTTGTTTCGTACACGTATTTTCGCGAAATGTGTTAGATTTAATAAAATAGAGTGTATAGGTAACTTGTTAATATTCATCTATACATCGTTAAGCGTCATGATTAAAACGAGCGTCCAATCAGCGATAACTTGACCGATCCTTGTACGCTTACATACCATACAATTGCCGAATTACAGTATTGTATTCCTACAGATGCAGATTAATAATTTATACAAGATTATTCGATATGCACGTGCAAGAGCATTTTTTTAGCTTAACATTTTTTCTTTTTCTATGTATATATATACTGCTTGATCGATACTGATTAGGTTAATAAAACATTAGGTTAATAAAACATTCTATCTATTATATTCGCTATTACATATAGGCAACTAACAATAAGTATCTCTACCTGATGGCATTTTCGCGCGTATATCGTTTATCCGCTCCGATAAAAAAAATAAAAGAAAATATGACAAAACATATGGTACAATCTAATTATAATAAGTACGATAAAAATTCCATCAGGTATGCCACTAATTTGTGCTTTATCGATTAAGTGTGTAACAAAGAAGTACCTTTTTTTTCAAGACTTCAAAAGTAGCAGCCCTATCACAGTGTGGCTCGGAGTGAAGGCGATTTTCATAATCCATTTAAAAAAGATCAGAAGTACTTATAAAACAGACTCTATTTGCTTGATCTCCTTCTCGGGTGGCTCTAAGGGTGACGGCGCGGTTTCTACTATCTCCGGTATATCCTCCTCGTTCTCTTCCTCAATATCTTCGTCGATTGGAGTCAATGTATCTAATATCACAGGTTGAGTCTGCAACAAATAAAATAATTCGATAATTATCGCGTAAACCGGTAAAAATGCCATTTATTAAAAATCTAGCGATACAACTAACGTCAAATGCAAAAATCACGGTATAATTAAATGACGCCGAGCGAAAGATTGGTACAAGTTGTAGTCTTACCTGCGGTGTGGTACACCGTTTCATAGCAGGGGCCATGAAACTAGTAACAGTGCTTACAAGGAAGAAGAACCCTGCCATGAAGAACGGGATACTATAACTTTGCGTCGCATCGTAAACAGCGCCCGCTAAGGGTGAGCCAACTATAGCGGCAGCCCCTCGGAATAAAATTAAAAGGCCGAAAGCGTTCGTTAGCTTATCTAATCCCAAGAGATCCACCAAGATGATTGATGTTAATGAGATATATCCAGCTAAAATCGGAATCATAAGATATTGAAAATTTCCAAAATGAAATAAATTTCCATACTCGATGGTTACAAGCTAAAAGAAGGGATGTTTAACATTTTCTAAAAGTCAATCAGTGGATCATCACTGAAAACAGTGAATATTCACTGATTCATAATTGTAAGTATAGCACTAAATTATTCAGCGCTATACTTACAACTGTTTTCAGTGACAAAGAACTGATTGACTTTTAGAGAGCAGAGTTGCGTTATTCAGATACTTACATATTGCTATCCCAAAAAATATACTCATGATGATATAAGCGGCATAACTATGGCAAAATGGCGTAGCGGCTACTGCAACTGTAGATATAATTAAGCAAATATTGTTTAGCAGTAAGGAATCGACTTGCGGAAAATCAGCGACATATCCACAAGCCACACGACCTATGGTGTTCGTTATTCCAATAATAGATAATAAGAATGATGCAGAATTACGTTCAATTCCCTTAAAGAAAAAAAAACGACGTTGTTGAATTATGATATTGCATAATCCAGCGACATAAAGTTTAATAAATAACATACATCTAAGACCGCGGCATCCACCAGATATACAAAAGGAACGTATAGTCCAGCCATACCAAAGACATTGCTAATACCAATTAGGAGAAAAACAGGATTTTTCAATAAAGACATATCCATCATCGTTGCTAAAGCTTCCTTAAACGAATCGGGTAATACCAAGCAGGGGCACAAGGGTTCTAAAAAGATGAAAATCTATATTATTTTCTCTGAGCTTTCATAATGTTGTCTAAATTAAATGTATGTATACGAAGAAATGGTATACGTACGTTGTTGCGCTTTTTCAATATCAATATCCTTCAAGTCACCACGTACAGATTTGGGAATAGATACAACACTCTGGCGATAATTGGCGAGCGATTTCTGGCTTTGGTATTCTGGTAAATTGACTACACTACCGCTGTAGAAAATATCCTTTCTCGATAAGGGACGGACCATCATTGGTTTCTCCTTTGGGATACTAGCTTTACTGGTAGTAAAGGTAATACTCTCACCATCCTGAAACAGGCAGATATCGCGCATTTATTGTTAGATTGTGTGCAAAATGTGCGCTTGACAGTATGAAGACATTTTGTAAGAAAAACGTCCTCATCCTTAAAGTGTGTGACTTACATCAACCTCAGCATTGTTATTTCGCGATCCCAACATGCTGCTCGCGGAAAGTCTTAGATGCAAGCTCTTTCTGATGTCTCCGTTAGAATTAAGCGTTGTCCTAGAATTCTTTATTGCACTAAGGCTAGGCTTGTAGCGTTCGCTGGTACTCGTTTTGCGGATTCTGTCAAAGAATGGCACGGAGCCGTTTTTAGGCAAACCTTGAACGTGGGTTGTGAAAGCCGGCTGCGACGCGTTCCTGGGGATTATCGTCTTATTAAACTCGTTCTCGGGTTTCTCCGCGTCCTTCGTGTCTTTGGTTTCGTCAATATTTTTCTTGCTCTTGGACTTGGTGGAAATGTTCTTCAGATCCATACTACCGCTGTCGCTAGTATGTCCACTAGAAGAGTGCTCCTGTACCTTCACTTCAGATATGGTGGGAAGGGTTGGCACCGTCGGAACTGGTGTTAAAGGAGTTCCTTTAATATTACGGGTATTGAATCAAGTACCACATTGTTACTTTATTTACTCGGAAAGCGTACGCGCCCATAATTATGGAAACGACAGAAATAACTTGATTTTGAGATGATATTAAACTTTTGCGGGTTGAGAATCGTCAATAATTCACGGATTCTCAGATCAATTGAAATAATATCACGTTGCTTTAAAAGACAACGTAACCGAGACAAAACGTATGATCGATTTAATTTTCCGACGCGTGTGTTTGCGACTTATTCCACTTTCACAGTCATCCTCTCTGACTTGATCGTCAGAGTCCCTTACCAGGCACTAATTGGTCTAAATTGAAGCTGGAATGAACACCGGGATCAATATTAATGGGCATTTTCATCCTCTTTTCCATGGATCCGTCCGGTAACTGTACCATAAAATAGGAGCCACCGATACTACCGCGTTCCATTTGAAATCTCTTCTCCTCGGCCATTCTTTGTAACAACGGCTTAACAGAGGAAGCCTTCGGATATTCCAGAGGTCTCATCATGGCACCGAATACCTAAAAATCATCTATTAGAATTTTTTTATCAGATATACGAGATGCCGTCTCGGCTAATCTAAAGCTTTGTGGTACCCCTGCACAATGAAAGCGGCGAGGAGCAGTGAGTGAGTGACTGTCGCACTGTTTACTTACTGCGCAATTTAAGATGAGGCCAGCCAGGATTAGGTTTGCTCCCTTCCAGCTGTACGCCTCCAGCAACATAGTCGCCAGAGGCGCGAACGCGAACGTACCGAATCCCGAGCCGCATACAGCGATGCCGGTAGCTAGGGATCTCTTGGTTTCAAAGTAATAGCCCACACAAACTACTGCGGGTAGATATATCAAACCGAATCCAATCCCTAAAAGAACAATCGTAGAGACGTGAAGAAGTATTGGCCAAATAGAAAGAACGCCGATCGAAGTAGATCGTTACGCACCTCCCATAATACCGTAAGTCATCATAAGCATATTTACACTGCTCGAAAACGTCGAAAGTACAAATGCGGCGGCGCCTAAGAAACTTCCTGCCATACATACTGCTCTACAGCCATATTTATTCGTTAAAGCACTGACAACGGGGCCTACGACGAGGAAAAATTAACATTTCACATATATACACAGAGGAAAGTCCTCTATTATGAGATAGGCTTCTTTTATTTGCAACGATTACACGATCTAACAATGTATTTTCCACTGAACATATTTCACTTCAAGGACAATAAATTAACGATTAAACCAATAGACGATGCCTATTAATTTAGCAAAAACGCCGCTATCTCATATTAGGCGCTTATCTCATAATAAGGGACTTTCTTCTACGTATAAGAATAAATAATACGTCCTCTGAACTAGACCTGTTATTTTAATAACTATATTTAATATGAATTTCATCAAAAGCTATTAGAACAAGGCCGCAATCTAATCTCCTTTCATTAAGATAAAGCGTATTTGAGAATTGGACCAAAAGATAAGGTCGTTCACTCGGTATTTCACTATTAAACTTTCAGTCACAGTGTGAGTAAAATTTTTGCTATGGAAAAATCGCCTTCTCCTACAAAGGAGATGTCATTTACAATATTCTCCGACAACGGTAGCGCAATCCGTGGCTTTAAAGTTCAGTTAGCGAAACTTTAGAGGCGCTCGCGTGTCTTACCAGCGCTGAGGTACATTCCAGACAGCAGCGAGCCAACCCAGGCGGTCTTGCCCTTTCCTTCGCCAAAGTACTTAACGAATTCACCCAGAAAGACGCCGAACGTGTAGGCAATGCCGTCCACTATCATGTTACACATGAACGATGCAAATACCACCACCCAACCATATCCACCGTCCGGGGGCGGCGGTATGTCGTGGTACTCGCAAAGCGAACCTCCCTCATCGTCCGGCGAGGCTTCATCGCCACCCGGTCCATCGGTCCCCGTTAATCTCGATTGTTCTTCCACTGAGTATTCGCTCTCCGTCTGAAAGTGAAACGCAATGATACTCGGCGCTGTTCTCAACACGCGTTAAGAAAAAAATCGTACTTTACGCGTTGTAAAATGAGTGTAAAATTCCCCTCCGAGAGATGTTTTGTTCATTAGAAAGTCACTTTTATGGAAGGAAACGTCTGGGAGTAGGGACACTTTTAATTTTAGACCCCTGTTTTTCTCTCATCCATGTCATAACTTTAGCAACGCGCTTGCATACCTATCGCTAAAATTGCGAAATATGGAAATTATCGTGAATTATCGCTCGCATTTACGTGTCGCGTCTGAACATTTTTTTACGCCGCGACAATTTAGCGCGGATAATTACGTGACACATGCACTCGGGCCGCGTATCCTTTTAATAGTTTCACAGAAAAACCGGCAAACGCATATAATTGAGGACTGCGTTATACCTCGCGTGGTACGAGCGCGTTGCATTCGCCTTGAATGAGACTTGCCGTTCACCTTGAATGCTCTAAGAAAAAGCTTCCTTTCGCGTCGGTGCATAAATAAGTGCTCATTCTCTAATTCGCTGACTTAAGATAAATACTCGATTAGACGTCATATAAATCGGGGACAAATGCAATCTTCCCGATAGATTGGAAGAAAATACTGGCATTAACAATAAACATCTTAAATTCCGCGAGAAATCAAAGTGTATTAAATTTGATAATAAATTTGCGATTTTTTTCCCAATGAAAAATCAATTATTTATCACGTAAGGAGCACAACGTGTTAATTTGTCTTTAAAAAAAAGACAATTATAAATTAGTCACGTGTCCTCACAATTATCTTTATAGTTGCCGTTAAACGACAGCTTTTTATCTCCCAAAGAAAACGATAAAGACAATAGTTCTGAAACGCGCCGATTCGTAAACCACTTTTTGGATCCTATATTCTTTTCCGCTTCTCGCAGAAGCGCGTATCTCGGATATGCGCGAAGGAAGTGACGTCGAAAGCACCAGAAATAAGTCGGATTTTCACGCGCACACAACGGGATGGGGAAACCGGAGAAGTCGCGCGTAAGCAAAACCGTATGCCACGGCTCGGCGATTTCTGATGTTAATCGCGAGTCCAGAAATTATCGCGGGGCGTAACGCGAGAGCGGAGCGCGTAGCGCGCAACGCGTTCGGGATGATCTCATAACGCAAACGCTAGCACAGATATTAAATAGCTAACTGTGACTTAATCAGTCTCTGAGGCTACATCTGGCCAAGGTGATATACGTCGCGCGCGTAGAATGCAATGCGCCGAGATCGAATCGATAAAAGGAACGGTTGTTTGCGATCCCTAGCCGCGTTTCGCAGGAGATGCAATTAAGTGTACGCCGGTGTATGATTAACGCGCGTTCAACTCGTTGACCACGAAAGACGGATTTCTTTCATTTATTTCCCCATGTATAATGGATTGAAGCGCAGTCTACGAGCGCGAGACAAGTCGTTACGTTCGAAAGTCGATCGCTCGAGAGGTTCACGAGCGGATTGTCGATTTGAAGCTGTTAAGCCCAGTTTTTCATTTTCTGGCTTATAACTGTTAATCAGAGGTTAGTCAACTCTCCATCTTTTTCTTATATTATTATCTTAGGTCCGGTATTTCATTTTCTGGTTAACTGTTAACCAGAAGTTAGTCGACTCTCCGTCTCTTTCTATGTTATTATCTAAGAAGAGACAGAGAGTCGACTAACCTCTGATTAACAGTTAACCAGAAAATGAAACACCGGGCCAAAGAACCCCAAACATCACGTATGTCTAAAGACTAGCAATGGTCGACGCGGACTGGATTGGGATTGACGATTGCCGATTGTCTTCTAGCCAATGAGAACAAAGCAGCCAGCGATATAATCGACTCTCATTGGCCAGAGGACAATCGTCACTCGCCAATCCCAATCCAATCCGAGTCGGCCTTAAGACACCTTAAAGATATCTTAAAGACATCTTAAAGACATCTTAAAGATGTGTTTTAGACGTGGGAAGAGATAGAGAATCGACTAATTTCTGGTTAACAGTTAACCAGACAATGAAAAACCAGGCCTGAGTTGTCCACAAAATATGGTCCCTTCGGTTTATATTACTTTCATTAATATTACGTTCATTTAATGATACTTCGAGTCAGCTAATATTACCGAATAACGCATCGGGGATGTTTAATCCGGCAACTGCACGCGATCGTGTTGGGCTTCAATGAAAAAAAAACAGCTTATTAATACCGTGGTATTAATACCCGCGATAATCGAGAAGGAGAAATATCGAGCTGCGCCCACGCGATTAATCAATGACGTTTTAGCGCTGACAGGTGTTCCTAGGATAATTACACAAGATTATTGCGCCACGAGAAATCAATGAGAACAAAACGCTCGAGTGTTATTAATTACTTCGGCAATCGGAGGAGATAAGTAGGAGTTTCGGTTCTTTCAGTAAACGACCGACATTAGCCGAACTACTTATCTGCCCATAGTTGTGTGCCTCACGGCGAGATAAGAGCTACAGTATTGTTTTATAATATATTATATAAAATATATCGTCCTCCTTATGTTAGTACCACGAATGTGCGATTCGATGAATTTTAAAAAGCCATACGGAGAGAACTTTTTTTACCCTGAAAATCAAGTGGGACAACATGATATTTTGAAGAACTTTGTGAGTTTTTTTTAATGTTACCATACTTACTCTAACCATAATTTACTCTAGTAACGGAGAGAATTTTCTCTTAAAATTTATATTTTATAACTCGACTCTGTCTTATTCGACGACGATGACTGACTTAGTATCATTCGAAAAGGACCCAAAAGAATAGCGTCGAAAGTTGTGTAATAAACTAATCACTGAGAAAAATAACCGGCAGTTTTAATCGGAAAAAACCGTTAAAGTGCTTAATCCGATGCATTTCTATCAGATTTGAAAGTATCCGATAGAATAATGGCCGCCTTCATCAGATGAAATATTATTTCCGATCAAATGTTATCGAATAATGAGCCGTTATTCTTTTTCCGTTCAAATCTTATGGTAATCTAATCGGATGTTGCTCTTCATCGGATAAAAACCGACTATTTTATCCGATAAAGTTTAATGCCTGAACGGATGTTATTTCCGATTAAAAAGTATCCGATCACTGAGAAAAATGTCGGATTAAATATAATCGAATAATCCAATTGCATAATAACAAGCGGATATATCCGATTAAATTGTATATCCGACGAAAACTATGATCGGTGAGTTGAAATGAAATGTAAGCTGTTGCTATCCCTGCGATCGGCGGACATAGTTGCACGACAATGAGTGAGTTCAGTGAAATTCGGTCTTCAAAATTGCGGTCTATGCTCGAGGACTTAAACTTAGAGGAAGAAGTAATTAGAATTCTTATTAATCGGATTTTTTCTATCGGATGTTTCTAATCGGAACTTTCTTAACGGATATTTCTAATCGGAAAATCCGATAAAAGACTAACAAACGGATATTTCCGATTAGTCTTCAACGGTTTTTGTTTCCGATGACATTTATTGGAAATATCCGTTTGTTTACTCTTTCATCGGATTTTCCGATTAGATTAGGCCCGGATTGTTCTCTCAGTGATTAAATAACTAACCAGTTAGGGTAGGTTAATTTGACTATAAATTTCCCGTCTCAATTTTTATAATCATTACTGGTGACAATAAGCAAACTCTCCTTTCATCTTAAAATTTACTCTGAAAATCATGTAATCGTGGGACAACATGACATTTTGAAGAATTTTATGCCAGTTTTCTGAAATTTTACTATACTTTTTACCAGTAAAATGTATACTAAGTAGCAAAAAGTGGAGTAAAATTTCAAAAAACTCTCATAGAATTCTTCGAGATGTGTTGTCCCACGATTACATGGTTTTGAGGATAAATTTTAGGAGAAAATTCTCTCCGTGCACAATTGAATGTAAAGTGTATTGAAATAATTCAGAGTTCTGGTTCCAATTCCGAAGGTCACTTTGTTACGTGCACATTCATCGTTTTGGCATATTAGGAAGAAAAGAAGACGCCAACCCACTTCTTCATTCAAAAAGTGAAAATTTGCACCTTCATGATCTTGGCACGAGAGGAACATTAGATTTCATCAATATATTGTATTTTATAAATTATACTTAATAGAATATAATTTGTATAACTTATAAATTGCAATCTCGCGTTTCGCGTAACTTTGAGTCGCATTCTCGTCTGTCGTCAACGAAGCACCGTTCTCGTTAGCTCGGAGGAATCGCGCAAAATTGTAATATCCCCTCGCGAGATGATTGCCGCGGCCCCCGCGCCCCTCGGCATCTCGTCGCGGACGCACGGAGGTGCTAATGAATTTGGATCAACGACCTCGCGTGTCGCGGCCGCGGAGACGAATTTAAATGCGGCGCGCGCGCGCAAGTTGGTCTCGGCCGAAAGGAAGGCCACAGCTGATCAGCTGATCGCGCGCGGGCACCGCGCTGTCATTCCGATCGCGCCACCCGGCGACGGCGGACGCGAAGCTATCGTGCTCTTTCTCTCCCCTCCCCTCTCTCTCTCTCTCTCTCTTTCTTTTTCTCTCCGCGAGAGAGAATCCACTGGCCGAATACTACACCGCCGCGCGATTCGCTCGACCTTGTTACTCGCCGTCGTTAACACGCGCGCGCGTGCAGGCACTTACGCACTCGTAATGCGAGGTACGCGATACGCGTACGCGCGTGGCGACTGGCGAGTGCAATCCGCGCGTCGACGCCGATCCTCCCGCCCGATCCGACAATCGGCCCCGATTGTCAAGGCTGAGTCACGTGTCTCTCGCCCTCCCGTCGCGCGAGAGAAGAGCCGCGCGAAACGCCACGACGATGATTATAGGCGACGCGTAAATAGCCGATCGTCCCGATAGCGTCCGGCGCGGCCGAGAGAGGCTGCGCGAACTGCGCTGCGAATTTACCGGCACGTCCGCGCCAGATCGCGTGGAAACCGATGCCGTTCGGTAACACGGTTGGAGCGCGAAACGGAGTTTGTATCTCGTGGCAATTTTCTACGACTCTCCAGAGTACGAGAGACCCGTGGCTCCATGTGCTATCTGTTCGGAGCAACGCGAAGAAGTCAGCGGGGGTGTCTTTAAAGGGATCTAACAGATGTTTCGCTAATCCTTCGGGTCTTTAAATCTTACTTTCAAAAATAACACTTTGACCGTTACGTTAGGTCTGACAATGCCGAGGGTCTACTCAGGTAGAAGGGCGCGAGACCACTTCGTCTCGACTTTGGATTGGACGCCGATCGAAAGAATTTAGGCAGGTAGACAAGGAAGGAAGGAAGCAAGCAAGCAAAGGGGGGGATTTGCACGTAACCGACACCAACCACGGCCATGCTCTCACTGCCCATAATGTACCATACAAACCGTACCGAGCTGATTTTGCGGACGCGACGCGAGCCGTACTGCGACTTGTTGAGCGACACTCGCGACATTCTACAACCGCCTTAAACCGTCAGTCACTCTCGTCTCTCTCTCTCTCTCTCTCTCTTTCTCCGTCCTGCTCGCCCTCCTCTCTTTCGCCCGCTCGCGAACCGCGTTCTATTTTCGAGCGCGCTCGACGCGATTCGCGGCGACGCAACGCGCGAGGCGAGGCGAGGCGACGCGATTCGCGACGCCCGCTCTCCTCGGCAGCGACTTTATCTCGCGTCGTTAGCACTCGTCGTGGCTCGTATCGCGCCCGCCGACGCTCTTCCTTCCCGCCGCGACTCTCCCTCGGGTCGGTCGCCGCGCTGCTCTTTCTCACGCGCTCCTGCCAGGCCCGTCGTGGCGAGTCTCACTCGTCGTAATCCGCTGCCATGTCGACTCCGGCCCGCACTGTTACTGGCGCGCTCCTCACGTCGTCGTCGGCACTCGCTCACTTAGCGCACTGCCATCGCGCGCAGCGCGCGCCGCGCCGGTACCCGGCAACTCGCCTCGATGCAGAGACGCGGAGTGGGAGAGAGATCTCTCTCTCTCTTTCTTTCTCCCTCTCTCTCTCTCCCCCTCCCTCTCTCTCTCTCCCTCCTCTCTCCTCCTTCTCCTCCCTCTGCGCGATCTCCTCTCCGATCCAAGGAGAGCGCCCCTGCGTGCGAGGACAGTGATATCGGTGCCCTCGATGCGCGGATGTAGCAGTTTTCGCGCTGCGTGTTGCCTCCCCAGGCTCCTCTTCCTCCCCCGGGATTCACGCTCTTCGATTAATCTCGCCTGATTAAATCGCCCGAATTAAATGTCCCTCCGCCGCGCCGGCCGACTTCGACGCCGGTACTCTCCTCTTTAATCCGCGTGCCTCGCTTTTCGTTTCTATTAACTAGTCTCCCTGGCCCCGAAACTGTAGGTCACTCGAGTCTTTCTTTCCTCGCTGTCGACAGACCCCAGGGAGCCTCTCGTCGAGGACTCGCACGCTCCACAAACCGACGATCTTTCTCAATCCGTCGTATCACTCCGATTCTTCGCTTTGAAATTTTACCCTTCGTCCGCGACGGACTCGGTCCTCCCCCTCTCGGAATTTAATTAATTAATTAAATTTAATTACTCGAGGGGTGCGTACATTCCTCACGCCGTGCCCGAGACAGCAACACCCACCGACTCCGCTTCTCGCGCGGCAGCGGGACGGAAACTTCAGTCGGCCCGTCCCCGCGGCCGGTGCGCACGTGCTAAGTGACTCACGTGCGCCGCCGGACAAAAGATTGGTGTGCGCGCGCGGTGCGCCTACGGTCCCTTGTTTTCGCGCTTTGTCACGTACGGATATAGTACGCCGCTACCGTCCACAAGGTGCCCGGGTTGCCGAACCCCCGCTCGTACGATGAACGCGGAAATCCGGCGCGCCCGCTCAACCCGTCAAGCGGGGGTCGCCGATCGCGGGACGCGACTTGGTCGCGGCTATCGATTTGAGGAGCGTCCGCACGTGGTACGCCGACGGCAGGCCGCCTCGCGAACGGACCGTGTGTGACAGAGTTCTCCGCTGAATCGACGGAGAGGCTCGGCGCGCGACGCGGGACGCAGCTGGTCGGACACCTCCGGCGACGCGATCGTGCGTCACGCGAATGTCAGAGGGAACTGAGGGAAGTCGGACGCGGCCGAGTTCCCCGAAGTAAGCTCCGACGCACCTTCGCGGAAGACCCGCCAGCCAGCGTGAAGAGCCGAGAGTCACGCTGCCGTCACTTCCCGCGGATGTCGCCCGATGACCCACCTTCTCGGCGACCTCGGGAGAAGATAATACGACGCACTCGTGTCGCACTGTGTCGTCGCGCTCGGTTTTCGCTCTGTAGAATCGACGCTCCCTGTATTTCCGCGCGACCATTCCCGCGGCGCGTCTCCTCTCGAGCTCCCTGAAGCGCGGAACGGCCGCGAGTGCTCGTCACGATCGCGGGGATAATTCGCCGATGACTCTCTTTCTCCTCCTCTCCCCTTGGACGACACCCAAGGGCCTTGTTCGATACTGACAGTTGTGCGGGGCAGTCGAGAACGTCCAGAGTGGCGCTATATCGGGGATTATCCGCGGCGTAGCACGGCAGATTCTATTTATACCCCGAGAACGCGCGGCGACTCTCGAAGCTCGTCGAACTTCCGCGAACAAAGCGTGGGGCGCGTCCTTCTTCCTAAATCGAGATCGCGCTTTCCTCGCCGTCGCGATGCCGCAACGGGCGCGAACAGCGAGATCGCTCGACGAGACGTCCATGCGGCCAAGATCGGCGCGGGCGAATCGATCTCTTGCGTTGTCGATCTGGAATTCTGGAGCATAGTTTCCCGTCGGGAATTGTACATTCAAATTGATGGAGACACGCGCACTATCGCGACTTCTCGGGGCGAAACGCGGGAGGTGGACAGCGGGACCGCTCAACGAGAAAGACGTTCACGCGACCAAGATCGGCGCGGGCGGATCGATTCCTTGCGTTGTCGCGATCTGTAATTCTGGAGCATAGTTTCCCCGTCGGGAATTGTACATTTAAATTGATGGAGACGCGCGCACTATCGCGACCAATCGAGGCGAGGCGCGTCACGTTGCGTCGAAGTCGCCTTGTCACTCGCGCGACGCGACGATCTCGATCTTCCAGGCGCGGAGTCTGCTCGGCGTCGACACGGGGTTGCGACTCGGCCGATTCTTAGTCGAGGCGCGGCACTGCGCGTGGCCCTCACCTACGTGCATGCTGCACTCTCGCGTTCGCGCGCGTGCGTCCCCACTCGCGCGGAATTGCGAAGCGGAGCGTCCGCTCCGCCGGCGTCGAGGGACGTGCGCGCGCGCGCGCGCGAGCGTTGCATTTTCCAGCACGCGTCACCCGCGTCGGTCGTCGGGAGAGGGAGACTCCTCGCAGGGACGTTTCGCCTCGTCTCGAGACCCTAACTCGCGCCTATTTCGCGAAATCTCGTTTCCGTATAACGGCGGGCAAATTTGTTTGTGCTCGCGATCCCTTTTTTGAATTCATTAATCGCTCGCATAAACGAAGACTAACGTAAGGGTAATTATAATCTTTTAAGCTGGTCGTTTTAATTTGCGCGCATAAAACTTAATTCTTTTATATTTCAATACATACGAGGTGTGTGTCCCAAAAGTATCCGACCACTGCATATATCTTTGCCCTTAGGCATCCTATTGTGGAAAACAGGTATTCAGTATTTAGGGTGGACCTTTATGAGTGTCCCCCATCAAGCGGCACAATCCAACAATTGTTCAGTCGGCAACGGTACGCAATTGTGTGAGCGTCGCATTTCACAATGACTGAACGAGTCGAGCAAAGAATTTGTATTAAATTTTGCCAAAAACTTGGATACACACGTTCCGAGACATCGGGATATGCCTGACATTCTTTTAAAGTAGAAGAACATATTTTACTTTGGGAATTTTTCCTGCAGACATAATAAGTGCGAGAAGAACGCACGTAGCTCAACGAAATTGTTAGTGTCTTTGAAATAAGTTAACCTTCTAAAAGGACGATGAGTAAATGCACCACACAGTATCAACGTCGTAGAAAATATAAGAAAAATCGCGAATATATCCTTATACACGGAGAGAAATCCTGAAATCATGTAGTCGTGTGACAACATGGCATTTTGAACCACGTTATAAGTTTTTGAAATTTTACCATACATTTTACTAGTAAAATGTGTACTAAGTGTAATTGCTAGTAAAAAGTATGGTAAAAATTTCGAAAAAACTCTCATAGAATTGTTCAAAATGCCATGTTCCACGATCAGGGTAAATTTTAAGAGAAAATACATTGCAGTAATTAATACACGTTAACAGCGGGAAGAATTTTGCGACCCTCAATGACTCTTGCGCGATCCACGCACTGCCCTAGAAGAGTAGAGGGTCAATTTTCTATCTTGCGACATGGTGAAAATGCTAAAGTGAACGGCTTTGTCTCTTTTTAAGGAGGCAGAAAGGGACAAGGCTACTCACTTTTAGCATTTTCACTATAGTGTAAGATACAGAATTGACCATCAGATCCCAGAATACGGAAAACGTGTGTGTCAGTATATCGAACGACAATACTGTTTTTCAACGTAAGATAATTTTGCGCTCAGACACGATCGCTCGCTTCGCTGTAACGTGCCACGAAATTTAAACAATCTTTCAGAGAATTAAGTCATCGCGCGCGTCAGAATTCTGAGCCTTGGAGCCTGCGTATCTCACCGCTATAAAAATCCCAGCCAATGGCCTTAGGAATAGGTCTGTTTGCGACGGAGAAAATAGCAGCTTCGATTCAAATGAAATGAATGAATTTCATAGATTAATTCGAAGGAATGCTTGACGCATTTATTTTCGCCTCGGCCACAATGGGCGATTACAATCCATCGCGGGACACTGTCATGTACCAATAACCGGGCATTAAAATATCGCGAGCTGTCAATTAGAAGGGGCTTAAGGTGTACTCGGACAAGAACGGACGGACGATTGAAACTCGACAGAACCGGAAAGAAATTTATCTTACACGAGACGGCCTCGGTGCAGTCTCTTGAGGAATCGTTATCTTCGAGTCCCCGCGTCGACTCGCGACTCCGCGAGCCGGAAGGCTGGAGAACTGCGACGGGCGCGAAAGTCCCGTCTTTTCGCGCGGTTAGAACAAAGCCTTAAGGCCGCCCGTCTAATTGTGAGGTCTCCGATCGAATCAGAGAGATGGAACTTACGACGAAACGGTCGAGACGCTGGTCCGCCGAATCAGCCATAGCGGCGTAGCTCGATGTGCCCGGCGCGATAAGCTCGTTTCCCTCGGGCTGTGCCTGCCGTGGCGAGGATCGCGGCGAGAGGACGCCTCGCGTCGGGCGACGCGACGCCCGCGGACCTCCGTCGGCGCCTGGACCTCGTGCACGAGCGAAATAATTCCGGGACAATGCCGAAAGTTAGCCCGAACGCGCGGCCGCAAGCTCCGGTCACTCGAAGAAGCACTGTGCGACCGCGCGGCGCAATGCTCGCACGGCTGATGAATTAATTAGATAATAACCAGCGACAATTAGAGCCGAAGGCACGGACACGCATGGAAACACCATCTGCTTCTCATCTCTCCGCGGAAAAGTTTCCAAGCGCGAGTCCGAACGCAGCGCGAATAAACAAACGGGCGTGTCGCGGTAAATCCGCGCTTCGGTTGCGCGTCAATATTCGATTGAGTGCTTCTGGGAACATTTATCGGCGTGTTATTCACGGCTATTCACGCATATTAGAATTCACCTCGCGAGGATATGAATTACGCCTGCACCCTCAGAAAGGATTTCTGTTACTGACAATGAGACAAAAATATTCTTGACGCATTTATATTTCTCACAACCTCGTTTAGTGTCAAAATAAGTATCAAAGTAAAATCAATAATTCTTGTTCTCCTCTATCGAATTAAATAAGATTGACTTGCTATATTGAGACAAGAGTAACTTTATCTATTCCTGCGTTTAGAATAAATTTTTCCCTCCATCTTACAACGTACGAAGTTGGCACTACGATATTCGACCAAAGACGATACATACTATCATTTTATTCTAGATTTTAAAGGTTTTCATTTAAGATTAAAATCAGGGTGTCTAATGGTCAGAAAAATCTGAAGAACCGGGAATTGTCAGGGAATTTTAGAAGTCTGGAAACGTCAGGAAAAAGTCAGGAAATTTTACGATTTATCTGGATTTTTACATTGTTTCACATTTTTTCTGAATAATTTAAAGTTTCTAGGAAATAAACTTTTCTTTGGCTCTCAGTACACTGATTTTCTGTTTTGCTAAACATCAATTTATTTATAAGCATGGTCGGTAATTTATATTTTCTTCGTCGTATTATTTTATTTCAATGTGTTCAACTGAGACAAAACTATAAGGAAAAATGGATTATTAAACAGTATTATTTAAGTAAGTCACTATCTAGTAAGTTGCAAACAAAATAAGCAAAACGAAGGCATTATATATGACGGTACGGTATCACAAATGGTTTAAATGGTTTGTAATGATACGTTTGTTCCTATTACACAATGTATTATACATAGATGGCATAATTGTTTTAATTTAAATTTTTACCTTTTTAAATTCCGGACTTTTGTTTCCCGAGAAAAAATATTTCAAGGACTTCGTCATTTAACATTTACCTGATTTACCATACAGATGTACGCAAATTATGCATCTTGAAAACAGTTACACTAAACGGTCAGGGAAAAATTAATTCAGGCTAAAACCTGAAAAAGTCAGGGAATTTTTTTCATTAAGTTTGCTGAACAGTCCGAAAATATTCCTTTCTCTATAATAAATATGATTGGCGCTATATCGATCCTATTTTACGATACATTGAAGTGTAATAGCATTGGATCCGGAAATTTTCTCTGTGAGTGCGATTTGCAGAATTACAATATACCCTCGAATTAATTGGTTTCACGTAAAGAAAGTTTCTTCGGAGAAACTAAAGTTTTGTTTTTATAAATTTACAAATCGTACAATTGATCCCTCCAGTTCCGCAAGCTTCATAATTTTCAAGTATTTTAAATTTTTAATAAAAGCGTACCGGAAAATAAATTTGTACGTTAAGAAATCTGTTTTATAAAGTTGATAAGTTTCTATTTAGCTTAATATAATTCGACGTGAATGCTAACCGAGTTAAATTCCTACCGATAAGGAAATATTCAAACTATGTGAGCTTGAATAATGGAGATGGGCATTTAATTGGAGTCCCGACATTATTCCACGTTCGAGGAAAATAATCTCTGGGATTGATGGTGATAATCGTGTGTTTGCACGACGTAGCTCAAATATTTCGCGAAGAAGATAGACAGTTCCGACAAAACAGTTTCAAAGTTACCCGTTTTACGCGGTGTTTATCGGCCTGGTAATTTGCGCGGAACGCACGTAAGACCGATAAAAATTGAAGTGGCCATCGTGAATGATAAACGATAAGCTCGGCCATTATCGGGGGCGAGGTATCGGCTGTTCCCGCATTTGTTTCCGGCGCGAGACCCCAATTTAATCCGCGCGCCTGTTCGCCGTCGCCCGCGCGGGCAATTTGCGATTCGGCACCACGATAAACGCGGCCCAAAGGGAGAGCAACGTTCTCGGGCGCGAGCCCGATGAGTCACATTTAGTATTGTTTGTGCACGCGCTCTAATTATTCCAACCTTACTGGTTTGTACCACCGCCTGTTGATAGCCGAGCTCGCGCGCTTCCGCGCTGTATTCTCAGGCGACGCGAGCGACATTCGCGACGGCGATCGTCACGAAAATGGGCGTGTGTTGTAAAGTAAAAATTTGTCGGGAGTAAGAGACACTGCAGAGAGAGATTTTAGCAAGTCAAATTTAATTAAATATTAAAATGCAAACGGAAAATCGTATAAACTTTTGGTACCGAGATGTTCTTTTATGCGTGGAGAGAAAGAGGGAGAGAGAGGGAGAGAGAAAGCCGTTTTGTTATACGCGCAAATAATGATAACTTCAGCGATTTAACACGGATATCCCCTTTTACGTAATTAGGAACGTATCGTTCGTGAAGTTATTGACGCGATAGGGAATTTAATCGACGAAAAATAATCTGTGGCGGAGAGAAACGCGCGATCTAATATCTGGCAGTTGAGCAGTGCAGATCCGAGGTATGTTCGACATCGATAAAAGGACGATAACGGGTTCAATAAACACTCAAAAGATAAGGGGCTCGCACGCAGGAAAGTAGATCTTGATCTTCTTCGAGTCACGAGTGCGTTATAAACCACCGCGCGATGGAAGTCATGTTCGGCTCGGAATATGAAATCGCGATTTCCCCAGTCGATCTTTTGCGGCTTGAAGCATTTTATTAAATAATTATTTATATATTTAATATAATATTTCGGAAATCATGCCGAGATAGAGAGAGAGAGAGAGAGAGAAAGAGAGAGAACAAAGCTCGCGGAAACCATGTAGCGTATCGTCGTCCGGGATACAATATCATGTTTTGTCAGTACTGCGATGTCACATTATCAATTTCCTCGTCAACCAGCGTACACCTAACTTTCACTCGCGCATTTTGCGATTACTCGGTCACGTCGCGCACATTTTTGCCATTTACCTTGACGAGATCGGTTGGGAAATAAGCGCTAAAAAAGACACGCATGAAAAATACGGTGTGAATCGTGCAAATTGCATGCCACAACGGAACATTGACAATTTGTTAAAAGGCCATTCAGGCTCGCGCATCACGTGCCTCTCTCTTCCAGAAATTGCTCGATTTCAGATAGCATTAAACCGAGCAGTGGAACAAGACAAATAAGACCGTCACGTTTAATATCTTTCTAAACTCTCGGAGCCAAGAAACCAGAGAGATTCAACGAACCCAGGAACGCAAAATTATCTTGTCTGTGAATTCACATCGCGGGCATTAATTTTTTTACACGCGATTGATTTTCCTTGCCGTTACTACGTTCATTGTACGTACGCGTAATTTGTCTTCCCCGTCCATTAGCAGCAGTGCGTAAATCGTCTGGAAATGCATATCTTTTCGGCGAATGTATTTAGCGACGAATGAATCACGTAGCGAAATGTCGAGTCGCCGTAAAACAATACGATCGCAAATACGAGCGAGACGCAATGTCGAACCAACTGCGAGGAAACGTCATTTGAAATTTATTTGCTCGTTTATTTACGATAACCGAGTCATATATTAATAACGCAATTAGTATTAAGAAATTATAATGAATGATGACCTTCAGGCAGTATTTCCTGATAAAATATCGATAACGCGCACATCGTTTTGAACACGTCGGGGACACATGGTACGCATAGGAAGTGGAGTTTCGCGCGCGGATCGAAAAAAAAATATAAGAAACTAATCGCGTCGGTGTGGCGTAATTATTTGCCGTCGCTATTGATGCGGAATTTCGTGGGAGAAAGAAGCGGAAAGTTGAAAAATTACGCCCACAAAGTAATCATGCGCGCCGTCAGCTTCGCTATCGGTTCGATTCGAATTCCTGCTAACGCTGCGGAGGCGCGAGAAGTCGCGCCGAGAGCACGTCGACCACGTGGGATATCTTCGCGAAAACCCGGCGTATCCTTCGGCGAGATAGCGACGATACCGCGAGATCGGAAACCTTGCGCTACAAGATGGTTGTACAGTGATGGACAGAATGGTCGCGACACTTTTTCTTTAGTGTGTTTAGGAACGTGCATTTAGATTTAGGGTCATGTTCCACAATCTTCTTCTCCGAGGAATATTTTACTTTATGGCTATTCCGAAACCATTTTGAACGTTATCAATTTATTTCTCAAATAAAATTTTTTTCAGAGAAAAAATGCTTCGAAACGTAACCCTGAGTCTAAGAAGCCTATTCTATAAACGTTAACAACATCATTAAACGCTTTGCGCAGATGTAATACACCAAAGAAAAGCTGCAAAGCACACAATGACATCGTTAATGTTTACAGAACAGGCCCCTAAATGCATGCTTGCTCGTTGAAAAAAAAGTGTCGCAACCATTGTGCCCATCACTGTACAGTGACGGACAGAATGGTCACGACACTTTTTTTAGTGAGTTTATAAACGTGTTTTTAGATTCAAGGTTTCGTTCCATAATTTTCTTCTACGAGGAATATTTTACTCTACGGCCATTTCGAAACCATTTTGAACGTTTTCAATTTATTTCTCAAGTATACTTTACCTCAGAGAAAAAAATGTTTTGAAATATAACCCTGAATCAAAATGCGTGTTCTTACTCGTTGAAAAAAAAGGGTTGCAATCATCGTGTCCGTCACTGTACACTAAGGAATCACTGACGCCTTCCCATATGAATTTAAGCACATGTAGAATACATATACATTTTCCATGTATGTACACTCGTGGTCAGAAAGGTTGTCCGACTTTTTATCGTAAATTTCGGAAATACAGTCTATTGTACGAGAGATTTATAGCTTTTGCTCGCGGATATGTGCAGCGACGCGTTATCAGAGCAAAGGAATGATATGTGCGAATATCTATGCTATGATAAGTACAAATATTCCGTAAACTTATTGTAAAACGTCGAACAACCTTTCTGACCATGACCGGATATGCAAAATGTATAAATGTGTTGATATGTGCACAAATTCATGTGCGAATGGCATCAGTGATTCCAAGTGTATGCAATTTAGAATGATTTTACGTGTGCAAAATGCGGAATTGTCGTTTCGCCACTCGTCATTATCGCGGACGATACTTTTAGGGCACGATCGTAATAAAAAGATTAATATAAAAATATCTATTGTGTTGGAATATCGTTTCAGTGCGTATCCTAATTATCAGGTTGCGGGCTCGTAAAAGTTTCGCGCGATCAAGTTCGGATTTTTTCTTCACATCACCGAGAGCGACCGCGAATACGGTAATGACGGAAATGCGACGATCATTTTCATCGCGATGTCGGTTTCGACGCTCAATTTCTCCAAAGATAACGATCGCGTTGCAGTTATTCAATACCGTTCAGACACGCCTGGGATTATGTAATACCGTTGGAAAGTGGTTAACCGGCGATTATTTCACATATTAATCGACGATATCGATATCTACGGGATTACATAATATTATTGAAGGATGCAATTTGCCTCTGGAATATCAAGCCATCGATCCCCCAAGGCCGCTGTAAAACGCGCGACCGTTACACTTACCTTATTTTTAGGCGACATCGCGGGGGTGGCGGAGTCTACCCTCTCGGCTGGAGGCGAACGCACCCTCGCGCGCGAGTAGGCGGCGCGGCGCGGGTCGGCGGCGACGCGAGCGTGAAGGCGCGGGGCCGCGGGCACCTGACCCGCCGGCGACACACGGAGAGAGAGCGAGGAGAGAGCGAGAGAGAGAGAGAGAGAGAGAGAAAGAGAAGAGAGCAGGAGGCGGCTTGCCCGTCGGGAGGAGCTGGCTCGGCGCGAAAACGCGAACGCGACACGCGCGCGAACGATAGAAAATGCGCTTCGCCTCGCGCGTTCCGCTCAACCACCGGCCGACTTAATCGGCGCGGACACGCAGTGCACGTCCATCCGATTCCCCACCAAGTCTCCTCGGAAACTTCGCATCTCGCCGCGCTCTCGTCCCCGTCGCCGTCCCCCGTCCCCGTCCACGTCCCCGGCCCCGGCCCCGTCGTCGCGTCGCCGCGTTTTGCTCCGGCACGTACACCCGGTGCTTTCCGCTCTTCCCCTCCACCCCCTTCCCCCCCGTTCT
>NW_011967223.1:574963-579881 GCF_000949405.1 Vollenhovia emeryi | reverse complement strand
CTTCTTGAAAAAGCAGCTCTTGGAGCAGTGGCCTGTTTAATATATTTAAATGCTACAAATATGTTTACTACGCTTATCTTTCGAGCATTTGTGTAACACAGATTTTCGCTTCCGACGACGGTGCGACCCGAGGTGAAAATCTAAGTCATATAAGTCATCACACGGCATGTGCTCAATTTGTTTGTTGTTTTCCGTTTTTGGAAGCTCCGCGTTATATTCTCAATCCTCCAAATTATAATCAGCTCATGAATTGCAATCAGACGTATATCGTCGATCGTCAACGTGCTCGAAAGTCATATTTCTTGAAAAAGCAACTCTTGGAGCAGTGGCCTGTTTAATATATTTAAATGCTACAAATATATTTACTACGCTTATCTTTCGAGCATTTGTGTAACACAGGGCGACGGTGCAACCCGAGGCGAAAATCTAACAATAAGTCACATAAGTCATCATTGAATGAGACATGTGCGCAATTTCTTTGTTGTTTTCCGTTTTGTTGAACGCTCACGTCTTATACTTAATGCTCCAAATTATAAATAGCGCATGAGTTGCGGTCAGTTGCACAGAAAAAAAACAATACTCTTCTTTAAAAAATATGTTTGGTTTCAACGTGAAAATCTTGAATTGATATTATATTGCGTTAAAGGAAGAAACTTACTTAAATGAAGCAATTTTATATAATTCAATCAAGATAAGCATGTGCTTATTGTTTAAGAATAATTTTCTTGAACGGAAAGGAAACAATATTGAATAGAAAATAACATATTTTTAAATCGAAAATTATAATGATTAAAGTGATTCCAGAATACTTGAAAAGGACCCGATAAAAGGGTCGAAACGTCGCGATTAAAATAAACATCAATTTTGCCAGTTTGGTCGATTCTTTTGAAATTCCCCTTGGTTGATTACCACTTGCGACAAGAAGCTACTCAAATTGTTGATTATCCACCATAGACCCGTAAAAATGGTGTCAACGTTCAAAGAAGGATAAGCAATTATGTTTCTAGAATACTTGAGAAGGACCCGATAAAGGGGTCGAAACGTCGTGACTAAAATAAACATTAATTTTGTCAGTTCGGTCGATTTTTAAAAAATCCCCCTCGGTTGATTAACCACTGGCGACAAGAAGCTACGCAAATAAAATGATTTTGTGGTCGAAATAATTATATGTATTCTTCAAGTGATAATTATAGTATTTAATTAAGACTGTAATATTGTTGGAGTGTAAGATTATTAAATGCTTCTAAGAAGATTGTAGATTGTTGCGTATATACAAAACAATGACCGTGTTAAGTTGAGTATATAAGAGTTGAACTGACACTGTTTTTCTGTGTGTATCATCAGCGTGCTCCAAAGTCATATTTTTTTCAAAAAGCTGCTCTTGAAGCAGTGACCTGTTTAATGTATTTAAATGCTACAAGTATGTATACTACGCTTATCTTTCGAGCATTTGTATAACACAGATTTTCGCCTCGGGGAGTAACAGCGAAATGGATTTGTGAAGGTACATCTTGCTGAAAATATATCCGATCCGGAACTTCGAGGATTGAATTTTCCACAAAATAAAGCAAGAGATAATAATCATTAAAATTTTCAATCTCGGTTCATATAAATTGCAAAAAGCCAAGACAAACTTAATTTCCTTAACAAGCAAAATTTCAAGCGGGTAATCGATCATCCCGCCACGTTAATTTCGCGCGTTATTTTATGCTGATCTTTATGGAAATAATCGGGATTGTGTGTGTTGAAATTAAGAAAATGAAGAGTAGAAATGTAGATTAATTTTTGGCCATTCGATACAGCGTCGTATTTTAACTTTTGTACGTTCGCGGATTCAATCGAGACGCATTCGTTGGCAGGCAAACACTTTTAATGGGGCATATATGTAGATTTTGAATATAATCTTTTATGCTCGCGTCACAGCTTTACGATCCCTGATATCGATAAAAACAACACAAATCTACCGTGCAACAGTCGCACGTAGAACAATATCACAAAATGGTGAGAGCACTTACAGAGGAAAGTCTCCTGTTATGAAATAGGATCCTAATACGGGATAGCGGGGTTTCTGTTAAATTAATGGGCATCATTAGTTGATTCCACCATGAATTTGTTGTCCCGGAGCGAAATTTGTTGTGGAAAATTCATTGTTAGATTGTGTAATCGTTGCAAAAAAATATTTGTGATTGATTTTGGGCGTTGAAAACCTGTTATCTCATAATAGAGGACTTTCTATCGACAGTCTCAAAAGAACTCTCCAAAAGTCATTCAGTGGATTATCACTGAAGACAGTGAATATTCACCGATTCACAGTTATAAGTGTAGCACTGAATTATTCAGTGTTGTACTTATAACTGTTTTCACACAGAAAAAAAATCTGATAGATTTAGCCAGTCGTCTGTTAGAAAATGAACGAATCAGAATTCCTTTAGGATTTACCATGAAAGATATTTCATAGCCAGAAGTTTGCTAGACTTCACTACAAATCTGGTAAATCCTAAAGGAACTCTGATTCGTCCACTTTTTAACAAACGACTGGTTGAATCTATCAGATTTTTTTTCAGTGCAGTGATGATGCACTGATTGACTATTAGAGAATAGGTCCGGGCAAGCTGAAGGTAGCCTAGTAACTTTTAATTTAACATGTGAATTCCCTTACCCGGACCTAAGTGATAACTGTCTAAAAGTCAATCGGTGGATTATCACTGAAAACAGTGAATATTCGCTGATTCACGGTTGTAAATATAGCAGTGAATTATTCAGTGCTGTACTTGATAACTGTTTTCAGTGATAATGCACTGACTGACTTGTAGAGAGAAAGGAGCTCCTCAGTTAGAAGGACCCAGTTAAAATTCGGCGTGTCCAAGAGACATTCGTCTCCACCAGGTGAATGAGGACGTCGTGGAGTAAAAGGGTGAACGAGACGGAAACACTTACGATGTTGTTGGCCGCGATGGTCGGCTTCGGATGTATCTGCAGGCCGTCGTCGTCGCCGATCTGCTCGCCGATCTGCTCGCGGCTGTTGGCGGGGCCCATCTCTCAGCGCCTGCCGGACGAGGGACGGAGCACGGGGCCCGGGGCTTCCGCCGTCGAGACCGCGCCGTCGAAACCGAGGTCGGCCGGCGACTCGGCACCCGACCGACCGATCGACCGATCCCTCGGGCGATCGAAATAACGATCCGGGTCGGCGCAGCCCTCCCACCGGCGGCTTACGACGCCCCCATCGGCGTCAGCCTGGCAGGGACCCTACGGAAGTCAGCCTCCTCGGCCACGTCTACGTCCATTTGCCTCGGAGCGAGGAGAGCGATCGCGGGAGGATCGATCGCGCGAGGACGATCGAACGTGCGTAAACGCGCGCCACGCGTGTGTCCCTCTTGCCCTTTCTTCCGCCGCACCCCCCGACAGAGACCACGTCTCCCGCGCGGATCTTGTTCACCACCGGCGAGTCTCGGCGTTTCGGGGCTTCAGCCGCAGGCGGGTCTCTTAAACGGTCCCGCTCCTCCGCTTCTCGTTATCATCGCGATAATTCGGAGCGCACACGGACGCCGGCCACCTTCGCGCCGCTGTTCGCACGGCGACGTTCGACGACGATATCTGGGATGACATCGAGTCAGGTCGGCCCCGTCGATGTCTCGACTGGTCCGCGCCGGCGGCTTCGACGACAGTGCGAAACATATGACCACCGATCGCCTCCCTGAGTAGTCTCCGGAACTTGCGACCTCCCTCAGAATTGGACGATGAGAAGAGTATCGTCGCCGCACAGATCTCTCGTTTCCTCGCGGATGTGGAAAGCTACTCCGAGAGCACTCCGCCGACGTGGATATTTCACGGGAAAGACCTGGCCGACGGCCCCTCGGGTCACTGGTTCACCGATGTGTGTCCGTCTCCGCGGTGAATCCCACGACGATCGATCGCGCCGTTTTTTCTTTCTTTCCCCGAGCGCTACCAAGAAGCGTTGATACCAAAGTCCCGACGATGAAGTCGACGACGACGACGACCACACGACGTGTCTCGCACACACCCACCGGCCGGCTCCGGATTGCACCGCGAGGGGGGAAGGAGAACTCGCTCGGCCGCGATCAAGTGCGGCGCGGGACCAAGAGACCAACGGTGTCTCGGGGCGAGAAGGGTTTTCGGCCGCGCGGAGGTAGAAAAAGGAGGAAGGCCGAAAAGAGTGACGACGGAGGTCCACCTCGCCGCGCCGGGGAGAAGAGGTTTCCTCTCGCCAGCAGCAGGCTCTACCCCGCCGCGGGTGGGTAGCGCCGCGGCGCCCCAGGATCAATAAAACGACCGCCCGGCCGTCGCCTGTCCTAGGTCCTGCCTGGCCTCTGCCTGCCGTGTACTTGCGCGACGTCGGACGCCCGACGTCCCGACGCGGCGCGCGCGTCCCCGCCGTCGCGTTCTCCGCGTGCGCGCGCCAATCCCCCGGACGCGGCGACGCCGCGACGCCCGCGCTCCGGCGCGATCCTCGGGCGGGCCCGCCGCGCAGGCCCGCTCGCGTGCAGAACTCGCGCCGCGGGTCGATATTCGGACGGCGGCGGTCAGGAGTGTCCACGGGGAAAATCCGCAAAAAGTGCACACACGATCCGCGGAACTCGGCGACTTCGCGAGGAGATTCAGGGACGGACGTAGCCGGTAACTCGCTTTCGAGGGGAAACGCGTATTTTCTTGATGTTGAACGGAGACGAGGGGGAAACTTGCGATTTTTAGTCCACAATTACATTTGCTACTTGAACAAGATATATTCCAAATAGAAACAAGAATGCTAAATCATTACTAACTGCCTAACAGTCAATCAGTGGATTATCACTGAAAACTGAATATTCGCTGATTCACGGTTACAAATATAGCAGTGAATTATTCAGTGCTGTACTTATGACTGTTTTCAGTGATGATGCACTGGTTGACTTTTAGAGAG
>NW_011967223.1:550090-571955 GCF_000949405.1 Vollenhovia emeryi | reverse complement strand
AAAAGTAGCCTAGTAATTTTAAATTTAATATGTAAATTTCCTTACCCGGACCTAAGTGATAACTTGGCGTTCTTCTTTCTATTTCATTTATATTCTAAAGTTTAATCTACAATGTGCTCTCTGCGTCTAGAAACTTTCTATTTTGTAGCCAATAAATACGTTGAAAAAATCTGCGCAAGTGGATAAATTGTATATTATACACTGTACAATCGTATACTGTCGACAATTTTTTTCAAGCGTTTCGATTTGCTTATATAAAATAGAATGTTTCTAGATGCAGAATGCACATTGTAGATTAGATTTAAAGGTCCTGATTTAACTTACTTGTTTAAAATATTGTTCGCCGCGTCTATATTATATTATATATATTCGCGAAAAGAACAATCTTATTTTTCGGAATCAGAGAGCGTCCAATTTTTGCACCTGCATACAGATAGTCCGATATGCTGTGCAATATTTTCAAAGTTCCCGTACGTCGTGCAGAATATTTAAATTAAGATAATTGTACGCGATCGAACGTCTGTCTATGTAACGCACGCGAGCTTTTTATTTGGAACGGTCGGTCATTACCTCGATATATCTGCTGGCTCAGTGCAACTGACGTGTTACGCTTCCCTTCGTGAATAATTTGTCGCAAAGAGTGGAAGAAAGGAAATTTTTTTAAACGTATTAACTGTCAGATTAATAAATATATAGTGTAAGCTGCATTTTGTAATTCCGTCTCGCGGAATATAATTATTCATGAGAGTTCAATGTGCTTCACGTATACGTTATTATCGTATAATTTACCTCGCCATTGCTGCATAATATATTTATTGATATTGCTACTGTTACGCAGCTCACAAAACATCGACACTTTTACCGTGCAACGCATTCTGCACGATCGTTTTCATTTTGTTCCTGCTCTTTGCAGATCGATATCGTCGACAACCCCCTCGCGGCGGCTACGAACATATGTTCCAAGGATAGTCTGCAGTCTGGCCGATAGTCTATTATTGTAATGATAGGGAAGGGAACGCGCTTAAAAGTTCAGCGCTTCAGTCTGTGATGCATAACCCAACGTAATTCGTGGATTATTTATAAAAGCGACAATTTAAATAAAGCAAAATTTAACGAGTTGATGCGCCGAACGTGCGTATTAAAGATATAATAATAAATATGTTTATGCAATGCTTAATTATCAGCGTCAGTACATTTGAGATGTGCAATAATGAAACTCATCTTGGTAATTGTCTATTTGTTAATACTTTAAATGTGTTTTAAATTGTTTTTTCGTTGTTAAAGCTTTAAAATTATTTTTAAGAGCAATCTGAAACTAACTGCAGCTTAGCGGCCATCCCTGAAGAAGTATATATTGAACATTTTATTACTTATGTATATTTTCATAATCACGCGTTCAGCTCTAACGATCACTTCGTAATTTTTTGACCGTGTCGTAAATGTTTGACGACTTGCTTCGCCGCCTCGCTTATGTCACTCCGTTTCGCGGACGTCATCGTCTCGATCCGCTCGACTGGAATTATCATAGTCAAATCGCTAATGTTTTTCGGCTCCTCGAGATCGTAAGTGACAGATTGTAGGACGCGCAGGCAAAGCAGCTGCGTCTCTTCCGAAGACGCCTCATCATCCAAACAATGACTTAGCGCGACTCCCACTTGCGATTCGAGCAGATATTGCAAGCCGGTCTTGTTCATGCTCACGTTGAACAGGATCATTAACATTAATCTGCAATTACGATCGCGCCTGAGATATCGTCGATGTTTTGTTTTTCAATCAATATCGGGACGCAATATATAGAAATTAGGAATGAAGATAAGATAGAGATGGAGACAACTTTAAAGATGTGCGAGGAGATAATTCTTTAGACCCTGATATACAGCACGCTCTTTGCGCCTAGAAACATTCTATTTCGTAGTCAATGAATACATTTAAAAAATTTATGCAAGCTAATAAATTGTACATCGTACAATCGTACACCGCGGACAATTTTTTTAAGAGTTTTGATTTGCTTATATTATATAAAATAGAATCAGGTTCAAACCCTGGCTGAGGTATTGTTTTTCGCAGTAGACTTAAAATTAAAATTATTTAGGTACTAACATCCCGTCTTGGCACTTACTCCTTTATTACTTGGTATTTGAGTTTTCACATTAGAACCTTATGAATTTTATTAATCGTCAGAATAGAATGTTTCTAGACGCCAAAACGCACATTGTAGTTCAGGCTTAAAATATGCGCGTACCTCTTCAAAGACCTTGCCCCGGGAGCTGGCGGCAATTCGGGCGTCAGTTTAATTAGCTTTTGCACGAATTCCGTGCCGCTGGAATTTGTAATTAAAAATTCACGACCTTCCGGGCTCGCGGATATATTGGAGACGATACCGACGAGTCCCATTACAAATTGGTACTCAATGTTACTCGTAGGAGGGAATGCGCTCCTATAAGTACTAACGAACGCGCCGAAAGTCCCGTTCACTATCGACAAGAATTCCCCTATTGTATTCTGAAACTACGAGAACATTACAGGATTGAGGATTACTTTGGCTACTTTTACAGAACAGCTAGGACACGAGTTGCATTACATTTTAAAAACTCACTTAACTACACAATTAATTGCATACTTATGTCAAGTATCAATATACTTTGTCATAATGTAAAACGGCTGGCAATATTATACATTTTGGATTCTACAGATTTTGTATCCTCTCGAACTTTCGTTTTTAATGCAAATATTTTTAATGCAGGAAAATTGCAACTACGCCGAGAGAATGTTCTCTTAAAATTTATCCTGAAAATTATATAATCGTGGGACAGCGTCGCGTTTCGAAGAATTTTATGAGAGTTTTTGAAATTTTACCATACCATTCTAATAATTACACTTAATATGCATTTTATTAGTAGGATGCATGGTAAAATTTCAAAAACTCGTAAAATTCTTCGAAACGCGACGCTGTTCCCCGATTATATAATTTTCAGGATAAATTTTAAGAGAAAGTTCTCTCCGCGTGTAGGATATTCTACTTGATATCATTACCGTGTACTTACGTTCGATAGCCAAACGTCGGCAATTTGCGGAAATCTAGAAGCACGCCACGTCAAGCTACCTAATACTGCACCAAGGCTTGTGCAATAAGTACTCTGACTTAATATCTGCACGATAGCGAAGACACATTAATAGATGATATCTTTTTAAAAAGTATAAAATGCCAAATAAAGTATCTTTATTTGGCATTTTTCCGATATAATGACAGACCATGAACAGTCAAAGAGTACTCGGTGTTTATAACGGAACAATGAAAGTTACTGATAATCAAGTTAACGGAAATGTAAAATAAAGAATAGTGTCTCTATCGAGATAATAAAATTTTACTTGATCTTTCAAACGTTCTATCTCCTCGAACGCGTCTTCTTTCTGTTTCGTTAGACGTTCGATCTGAACACGCAGCTCTTCGCACTTCGATTCCAACTCTACAATCTCTTTTGCATTATCTATAAGTAAACTCGATATATTTAATTTCATTCACGCGTAAAGATATTTTTAATGAGTTAAAAGCTGCAATATCGCAATAACAGATCAATTTGTTATACCGTTTGTCAATGTATTTACTTGAGTATTCGACATTCTCGCGCGATAAACCGACGTCTCTTTTCGCGAAGAGTACAACCGAGGGGTAAACCGCTGACCAAAATCATGTACACTAATGCCTACTAATGCCCGGTGCTCATTACTTTATCTTATTATCTTCTTTTATCTTGTTTGATCTTTTTAGATTCTTTATAATGCCCCAGCAAGGCCAAATAACACCCACTAATGCCCAAAAAATGCCTACACTGAAAAAATTTTCTGGTTGAATATGGACGAATCAGATAATTCCTTTAGGATTTACCAGAATTCCTGTAATCCTACTGGAATTCTGGTAAATCCTAAAGGAATTCTGATAAATCCTAAAGGAATTATCTGATTCGTCCATATTCAACCAGAAATTTTTTTCAGTGTAGTAATGTCTAGTAATGCCCGAAATCTGTACACCACAGTGCCCTCGGCGGTTTACTCCTCGAATACAACCTTTTAACGCGCTAACGGACGACGTTGAGAATTTATCGAACAGCGTGTGTGTCTTTTCTCCGCTTGTCTCCTCCCTGTGAGATGCAGCTTTGAGATTGTCGGTCGTCAAAATCTGCGGGATATCATCTACGAATTCGTTGTGCCCGCTGGAGCACGAAATTGTCTCCAGGGAATTCTGTAAGGCCCAAAGGGAGGTTGAACGTCGCGAATGAAAATTATATACGCGATAAGCGCTATACGATAATGCAAAAACAAATATACGGACTAGGAGTTCACGTTCATCCTTCAAATGCAATTGGTCCATGTGCGTGCTTTCTCGCGTTACCGAGGGAGAACAGCAACGTGCTTGCAGTCGTTGCGTGCAAATACTTTTAAAATTGCTCGCGGAATTCCGTTGCAATATGGCAAACGCGTTTGCAACGTCACGATTTTTATTTCAAATGCCTCTGTGACCTATAGTTAATTTCGCAATTACAATTTCGCACGTTTCATTCGTTGCTTCTACGTATGGTGGGCTAAAGCAGGAACTTGGAGATATAAAATTATGAGTCAACGGTATGCGTCGATATTGGGATTTACGAAAATTATAATTGAGAACCTATACCGCTCGGAAATCTTCATTCAAGACAACCAATTGATCTTCTCGGAGTTTCTCTTCGTAATAGGGATTAATTTCACAGAAAATGACATTTGATTCTTAACACATCTGGAAAAATTATACTCCCCAGCAGCGCGCTTTGATTCATTTGTATTTTGCTTCAATCGTATTTGGTTAACCCATCAGGCAGATTGTACACTAGGAATCACTGATACCTTTCCATCTGAATTTAGGCACAGAGTATCATGTGGAAAGGCATCGTGAAAATATTCGGGATTGTTCAATTATTTCTTAGATTTCTATTGTGTTTTCTAGGGAAAACGGAATAATTCTGAACATTTCTATAATAATGTATGTACCTAGGAATCGGTGATGCTTTCCCATATGAATATAGGCACATACATTTTCCATGTATGTATATGCAAAATGTATAAATGCATCGATGTGTGCACAAATTATGTGGGAAGGCATCGGGGATTCCTAGTGTACACTAGGATACTCCCCATACATGGAAATGTTCGGAATTGATTCCGATCGGAATTGTTTCATTATTTCCTAGATTTCTATTGTGTTTTCTAGGAGAAATGGAATAATTCCGATCGGAATCCATTCCGAACATTTCCACGATAGGTACCTGGGAATTACGGGTGCCTTTTCATATGAATTCAGGCACATGTAGAACACTTATCCATTTTCCATGTATGTGAATGCAAAATGTATAAATATATGTGTAAATTCATGTGGGAAGGCATCAGTGATTCCTAGTGTATGCAGACAGTTGTACGTGCGTAATCTCGTAAAAAAAAGCACGGATTATGTTATCTTGTAATATACACTGTATGTATCACGGACTTTTATGTATAAAAGTCTGTTGAATATATAATATGAGGTATGTTTCTGAAAATAGCAGTCGATAAAAGAAGAAACTCGACTTATTTTTAATCAATGCTTGTAATAGGTCCATTTTAGACGGTCTGGAACTCGTAGTCAGAATTCAGTCTAGAATTCCATTTATAATTTTGTGTACAGCAATGTAAGAAGCATTTAAATAATGTCGGAATGATTTGGAGCCGCCCTTTATTAATCTTTATTATTCTCCGGTTGTTTAATCATTATTTTTTTAAATTAATCTTTATTCCCTGCACATACGATGAGTATGTTAGAGCAAGGTTGAAAAGTAAAGCCAACGGCACACGATACTATTTTTCCTCCTGGATTGCTTGCGAGAGCCAATCAGGGTTTAGCCTTAAGTCACCTGATCTAAAACTCTGCGTTCTATTGGTTCTCTCGCAAGTAATCCAGTAGGAAAAATAGTATCGTGTGCCGTTGGCTTAACTCGTTACTTGTAACAAAGTTACAGTTACTTCTTTTTTTTTTGGGTAACTTTAACTTAACTTCGTTACTTTCTCTACTATCTGTAACTGTAATTTAACTCGATTATATTTTTTCGATGACTAGTAACTAACTTATTAGTTACATTAATAGTTACTATGTATTTGAAACCTCCACAGATCGCATTGGGCCTTGCATTTGCGCATAAACGCCTTTCTCGACGCTTATACAATTCAAATGCAGATTTGATATCTTTATTTTCATTGCACGAAAGTAACTGCAATGTAACGATTTACTTTTTCAGTAACTGTAACCAGATACCTTCATGAAGTAACTTTCCCAATCCTGCTAACAATGAGTACGTTTGGAGGATAGCGTGGATTAAGGTATTCCTCGTATCTCTCGAGTATCCCGTGCCGTTGATTCGATCCTACCCAAAGAATCACGCGTGGATCGTTACATCTTTATTGCGCGACCGCGGATTAAAAGGAGACGCAGAGTAAAATCGTTGCGAGTTATATACCTCTCGTCGTGCGACAGCCGAGCTGCATTGAAAAAGTCAGTCGCAGAACCGCGCGGCGTCCGTGCGAGAGGCCATGCTGAATCATCGGCGACATTCCGCTGCGGCTTCCGTTCGCCGCGATAAGATAGAGCGGCCCCGAGGGCCGGACGCGGCGTCGCCGCCGCGCCGGCGCAAATACGCGCGAATAGGCGTCGCGCGGGAGACGCGCGCGAGTTGCGAACTCGCCGTGCCGACGTAACGTAAACGCGGCGTGGCGTGGCGTGGCGTGGCGTGGGGGGCGCGCGCTATTTCCCGCGTGGCCAACATCGAATGGTTTGCGGGACGCGCGACGCGCGTGCCCTGCGCGCGCGTCCCTTCCCCCACCCCCTTCGCGGTACTACGAGTACGATGCGCCAGAGCGGTATCAGGCGTAACCTCGCGACTCGTACAAGTTTTATTATTTTTCGCGGCGTCGTCGCGGCTATCTGCGTGGAGTGTGGAGCCGACCGTTCCGGGATCGCGCAAGTAAGTGGAGCGAGCCGCGGCGTCGCGTTTCCGCGCGCGCCGGACCCGGTGGGAACGCGGCCGTGCAGCGGGCGAGCCGCTTTCCCGCGAACCGCCTCCGAGCCCGCCGATCGTTTACGTTTACGCGTAGCCTTCGTAACGGACGGTTACGAAACTCGCGTGGCGCCCCGCGCTTTTCGACCGGACCGAATTCCTCGCGTCGCTCGGCCGCCCGATCGAGGTGCTCCTGCACGCGAACGGAGCAATAAGTGGTCGTTTTTTCGCCCGCGATTCCGTTAAATCTGGCTTATATAAGCCCAGTAGCTTTAATTAGCTTGTTTTCCCGGATTATTCTGTACGTTATATGCGATATGTGTGTGTATGTGTATGTATGTGTGTGTGCATGTTGCGTGCGCACGCGTATGAATGTGTGTGTGTTTCTTATATACATATGTATACGCATATGTGCATACATGTTTATTTTGCACATAATGCATTGAGCTAGAAAATATTTAATTGAGTCCATTGATTAATTATTAATTTTAATTAAGTTTCAAGCCAGTCCTTAGCATGCGCTCCTTACAGGTCTCACAATGAAGTTCACCGAGGGTGAAGAGGTGCTCGCCAAACATCCGAACACCTCTGAATACTACAAGGGACGGATTCTGAACGTTAAAGGAGATCGCTATAAAATACAATTTGAAACAGGCATCGAGTCCATGGTCAGAGAACATGACATAAAGGTAACTTGTTAGCGTTTGATAATTTGTAGCTTTGTTAAAAATTAAATACTAAGTAGTATATCGTACGAATTTGAAGTAACAATCTAATATACATTCTTTTTTGCTCTTCGAAGGCTGAGAGAGGAAGATCTGCAACCAGAGCGAGCAAGAGAACAGGGAAAAGTCCCCCGAGATCTTCGCCTAGTAGGAGGTCGCCGAGTAGACGATCGCCAGCGAGGCAGTCGGGCAAATCGCCTGCGAGATCACCAACGATGTCGGCGAGAAAAATGCCCGTTCGCAGCACGCGTCTTGCTAAAATATCTCTATCGCGCATTGATGTCGAAGGCGGTAAGTGTAAGCCTCGCTGTATTTGGCACTCGTCGCGTACATTTCGATACTCGTGTGTAAATTTGTTCTCGCGTTTGCGTAGACAAAACGAGCAATCATAAAGGAAGCGATGCAAAGTCACTGTCAGATAGTCCGACTGAAACGTTGCCTCTGCAGCAACGCCTGAAGAGAGAAGTTATGACTGTAACGCGCAGACCGACGCTTCTGAAGACTGAGCAGGAATATAAAGCAATCATGCTGACGAGAAGCTCCGATAGAGCCGTCTCGCTGCCGGTGGAGAGAAAAAATTATGTACAAGATTATCTTCCGGGAGAAAAGGAAAGAGGATATTCAGTGCAAAGAGATCAAGTGTGTTTTGATTGCTCATTATTTTAATATATGTATAATATAATAGTATTATATTTCATAAATCTTTCTTACTTTCCAATTAAGAATATCTAATGTATGTTATCGGTGATCGTTGCAGGATTTGACGAAACCCGTGCAAGAGGGAGAGAAATGGGAAACGGTGGTGAAACGTCAAAAAGAGATAAATAGAGTCGACAAACCGCAAGAATGGGGCGGATGGATCGGGACGTCTTTCCTCGTATTTATATTGCCGATGTCTGCAATCTTACCACAGTTCTTGTGCTTGAAAGGACAGTGCAAAACTGCACTCGTGAAGCTTCCTGTCAAATTGGAGTCTTACTTAAATTTATATACACCGTTGTCTTACGTTGCGTTTTTAACATTATTGGCTTGTATTTCGATTATACCGATCGGAAGAACCGTTGACGGACAGCAGAGTAAAACCGGGAGACTCCAGTATCGCATAAATGGTACATACTTGTGTAATTTTTAATTTAATTACGTTATTTATTAGATGTTTTTAATATTTTTCTCAAAATTTTTCAGGCTATTTGAGCGCCATAATAACGCTACTGATATTTGGTTTATGCGAATACATGAATATATCGGTTAGCGATTACATCCTGAATAATACCGTGCAATTGTCAGTCAGTGGCTGGATTGTGGGAACACTTTTAGCTATCGGATTATATATAAAGGCAGGAAAAGCCCCGGTGATCAATCTGAATATATATGCATCAACCAACAGCAAGATATATAATTTTTGGCAGGGCAGGGAGATTAATCCGCGAATTGGTGCTTTGGATATTAAGCTGCTGTTAATTCGAGCTTGTCTCATTGGCACGGTGATTATTACTTTACATCTTGATCTTCAACCACAAGTGGATTTTATGCTACGTAAACTATAAAAATAACAATTAAAAATTTAATGTAATTCACTATTTTGCAGTTGCTCGTGAACATGGCCATCGCGATTAAAGCTGTTGGCGGCGTAAAGAATATAAATATTGAGAAACTTGAAATGGCTGCATTGTTAGTTGTCTTGATGCAGCTCATTTATACTCTGCATGGATTAATGTACGAAGCCGCTATCCTTACGTCCTTCGCAATTATGTACGAGGGAACCGGATACATGACATGTGTTGGTCCCCTGTTGTATCCATTTTTGGGGACTCTCACCGCAAGATTTATCTTGTATCAGAAGTAAGTTCAATTAACATACGTATCAACATAAGTACCAACGCAATATCTTGCTAATTTCTGTTTGATGCATTTTTTCAGGGTGAAACTCGACTACTTCGTTGGCTTATCCATCTTGAGCTTTGTAATAGGATTCGTCTTGTATAGGACTAGTAATCTGCGGAAAGATGAGTTTAGGAAGAATCCAGTTTCGCCGACAGTACCTTGTAAGTGCAAAAGCAAACGATGTATATTTCTCTTGTTTTCCTTTTCTGGATTAAAATTAATGTCCGTTCTTGAAATTTACAGATTTGGAAACCATCCCGACGTCACGTGGCAAGAAATTGATGTTGTCCGGTTTATGGGGCTGGGTGAGACATCCTAACTACTTGGGTGACATTATAATGCAATGGTCTATCGCAAGTATTAGCTGGACAAAGGACATTCTGCCGTACTACACAGCAATCTGCTGCACGTTAATGCTCGCTTACAGAGCTGTGAGAGACAATAGACGTTGCCAGATGCGATACGGATATGCATGGGAGCAATACTGTTCGCGCGTGAAGTACATGATCATGAAACGTATATTTTAAAACAATTGAAGGCATAGCATGAGGTATTTATGAATACCAAAATCTATATCAGAGTTTTATCATAGAAGGTAATGCTCATTACATTTTATAGGATCTCTATTCGTGCATTTTACAATATTTTTTTAAGCCATAGTGATACACTAGTATTATAAAGTACACAAATATTAGAATCGGATAAGAGCCAAAAATATTTTGATAATATTGAAAGATTTCACATTAGAGCGAGAGAGAAAGATATATATGTATATGTATATTTAAGCTTATAATATGAATCTCCATATATGTGATGAGAAGTTAATAGGATGATGCTGTATGTTTTGATAAAGAGAGGAAAAACTTGTGTATTTGTAGGCTAAACATATATTGTAGGACTATTATAAGTATATATTATATTGGTTATAAGACATGTGCCTGTAAAAATATCATTACAAACTTGAAAATACAAATGAATTTAGAAATTTTATACTTTTATATATTAAACATGCATAAGTGTACAATTTTATCATATAATTATCTTATAGAGATTAGTATTCTCTTTAAAAAATTTCAATTTTTTTAAAATAAAATAGCCTTGTCTATGTTTTTGTGTTTCTCTTATAATTCTAATGTAATTCTTCAACATGGATGTATAGCTATATTTTTGAACTATAGAGTCTGCAATAGTCTCATATATATGTGTAATCATTTTTGGATTAAGGATCTGTAATAAGATCTGCAATAGTCTCATATATATGTGTAATCATATTTTTGGATTAAGGATCTGTAATAAGAACCATATATATAAGAGGCGCCAGATTATGGTATTATTGCTAAAAAATTTCTAAATTAACAAGTTGATGTTATAAAGCCATACATAAGAAGAAAAATAAATTACTATAATTTTAAACATGTTGAACAGGATTTGATATGTTAAGTGGATTGTTAATGATATAAAAATATAATAGTATATTTGTACACTTATTTTTTATTAAACTGCTCGTATATATATATATATATATACATGTACATCTAATTATAAAAACAATCACGTTAAATTGGATTGTTAAAAATATGCCCATTCAATCTATTTATCTGTAACGTAATTGTCAAACGGAAGTTTGGACATTCTTACGCTGTAAATCATTATGTGTCTTAGCCAATCGTTAATAGAGATTATCTTACATAGGTTTCTGTCTGATAGATACTATTTACTTCTGAAAATAAAGATTTTTCTCGAAATTGCACGTACGACTTACTGTAAAATAATGAAAGCAAACTTCCGTATATTTGTAAATCTATTTACGGTAGACACGTGTTTAATTGCCCGGATTATTATATTTATTTATTCACTATTTTTATAGCCATTACTTATTCCTTAAAATTATATTTAGAAATCGTCGTTAAGCCACAAATGTACTGCCTCTACATGACGTTCTTCTTTATTGCACGTTTTTAAGAAAAATATTTTTCAAGTCTGTACGTGATGACATATGATATAATCCATGCCTGCAAATTGTATGACTGAAAATGACGATTGTGGGAATAATTATTATATAATGTATAGAAAGAATGATGTTAATTGCCAATCCGTTATAGATAATATTATCAATATATTTCTTCAAATCACAATTTATTATCATCGATAACAATCTCTTCGATTCCATCAGTTGATTTATGTGAACTTATAACTTGATCCGTTAATGTTACACTGAAGCGAACCGGCGATCATTAAGGTAAACCCAAGTTACTAATATAAAAAAATATTCAGTTATATATCATCTTATCAGAATTTATCGTTACAAAAAAATTAACAGATTAAAAATTCATTTTCAGTATAGTGCGTCAAATCTTTATAAGATATTTCAATAAGATATTTCTTGACATACAAAGAAGAATAGCTTTTTGATACACGGAAAACATTTTATTTTGAGAAAAAATGTATGACAGATCACTTTTATCATCACGGACGCAAATGTCTCATTCCGACGCAGTTTTATTTCTCGAGATCATCGCAAATTTTGTCGTCCCAATATATACTTATTGACCTTTCTCGTACGAACATGACAAATGCTATCATGCTTCATTAGGAACATATTGTCGCTCGTCCATATTGCTCTTATTGCTATGTATATTTGTATACTTTCTAATTAATGAAAATTTCGCTGTTGGCACACACGAGTCCCCCGCCGTTCTACTTTTTATCGATAAATGTTTCGTGGCAGTACTTTCGATTCAGTACTTTCATCACCTGCTGCTGGTATTCGGTGGATCTTGATCCCCCTGAAAAATATTGCACATCGTTCAATGGTCATGCTAGAAGACGTGAAAGGATCCTCCCGAATCGATTGGTCCTTTTTAGGCGCACACGAGGCCGAGCGGAGTATTCAGTATTTAATATCCGTTCGCCGCTCAGAAGAAATAGAAGATCCAGTACACGGCGTTAAACAGCATGAAGCTGACCGGGAAGATGATCCGCGAGTACTTGTCTATTACGTTTACATCCTTGATCTTCGGCATCGATACACGTAATACGGAAGCTCCTCTACGTAGAGCATGTAACACCTACAAGATTGCAATTTTAGACCCCAAGTAGATTTAAATTAAATTTAAACTTTGACGGAAGAGAAAGAGAGAGGAGTGAGTTCAAAATTTAAGAATAACTCTGACAATGCTTTGCATTTTTTCAGGAGTTCTACATAAATATCTTTACAAAAATGTGAAACGTAAAGGCGTTGGTGAAAATGTTGGAGAAATTCCTCAAGTATTTTCAGTACAGTTGCTTTTGTCCAGAAACGCCTTCGCATACCTTTGGCTTGTGCGGTCTCGGGCCTCTGTACCTGAGACCGCTGTTTCGTCCGTGCGTATTGTAAGCGGCGGTCCTGGAAATACGAAAGCTCGGTGGAAACTTGGCCGGATCGTGATCCCTTCCGACCCCCGGTGTCGATGAAGCGCTCACTAGGCCCGACCTATTTCTAATGCTCGGCAGGGGCGACATTCTAAGGTCTTGAAGCTCTATGATATCCGCGTCCGTGGAGCCAGGGTAAGGCGAGCTGGCTTTGCTCCCTGTAAGGAAATAAATCCATCAAATAGAAAATAATGTGTCAACTTTTAGAGATCATCAGTCCGATTTTCGGTTACCTGTTTTAGAAGATAGTATCTTTTTCTCATCGGTATCTTTCTTCTTGGTCTTCTTCTTCGCTCTGGCGCCCCAATACGTGTAATTGACCGCCGCGTATTCCAGCAGAGCCGCGAACACGAAAACGAAGCACATCACCAGGTAGATGTCGATGGCCTTCACGTAACTGATCCGTGGCAGTGAGCTTCTAACACCTGTCGATATTGTTGTCATAGTCAATACGGTCGTGATGCCTGAAAAGAAGTGAGTAATAAATTATACATCCTATATTACACTTGCATATAAATTTAACAGGAGCAGAATTTTTCTAAGCAATTTGTTAGAAAATGAAGATCGAAATTTATTGTTAAAAGGGAAGAAGTAAAACTTACTGATTAATGGAAATGTGATTTTAATTAATTTAATGAAATTATGTAATTTCTTTAAGACGTACCGAGAGCTACTCTCGCACTGGTGGCTTCGTGATTGATCCAGAAACTGACCCAGCTGAGCATCACAATTAGTATACTTGGCAGGTACGTCTGAAAAACGAAATATCCAATGTTCCTCTGGAGCTTGAAGCTTAGCGAGAGCCTTTGGTAGATGCCCGTCGCCAGCTTCTCCTTTCGATCGTTGGTCTCGTAGCCGATTATCGTAAATTGCGGCAATTCCGCCTCCTCGACCCCACGAACGGGAGTATCCTTCCAGTACATTACTACGTCGAGCACCGTGTATCCATCTGAACATTTAAAACAGCACAAATCAGAATGGTCAGCAGTTTTTAAAACTCAATTTTTTTCACTTCTTTCACTTCTCGATTCGTACTCAAATGATTGGGTTTTTACGTACATCTTAAACGATATTATTACAATTGCAATTTTTGCGAACGAAAATTTAAAAAGATGGGAAACATTTTTTTAAACTAAAATATTCCGATACGTACAACTTTCGATTTCGACTGTGCAATTCTGCGAATCGAGGGGGTAGTAATGCAAGTCCATCATGCAGGCCAGGGTCGTTGTGAATCTCATACCGTATGTGATCGAGCCGTCACCAGATAATCTAACGAGTTTGTTGCGCTCGGTGACATCGTGCAGGAAACTGCAATAAATTCGGTAAAACGATACATTAAGGCAGAGCTGAGGAAAGATACAGGAATAAAACATCGTAAAATAAAATCGTCAGGAATAAAATATACGAATGTTCAACGAGGGTATTTCGAAACGTTACAATAATTGATTCGTCGCGTTACCTATTTTTATCATTGGCAAAAAACGTGTCCGGGACCCAAATCTTTTCCGCAAAATCGCCGCTTAATGTCAGGATTTCGTTCTCGTACGAAAAGGCCAGTCTCTCGTCCTTCCAATATTGATTTAAGTACATAGTTATCGTATAATCCTGCGATGCAAATAATGATTAATGTCGCTAAGAATACTTGTTGTTGCAGACAACTAAAAACAAATTATATGAAACGTACGTATATGTATAATCCGTTTCGTTGTTTTCAAGGGGAGAGAACGATAAAAATATCATCGTTCAGAAATACGTTCCAACAGAACGACACGATCACGGATAAAGAAATAAAAAATGAGAAAAGAAACTTTGCTACATGCATGTCGAAAAAATCGCTGAATGAGATACCACGCGTCGCTCTGGAGTCGCGCTGCTAGTATACTATTCCTACTTTATTCGGAAAAAAAAGATCAAAAGATGTGGTTATCGAGAATATCGATAGTGCCAACCCTCGATTGGCAGCATTCGGGGAGTAAATAAAGTAAGTAAACGAGAAGGATTTCGAGTGAGTATCTAGATAGCTCAAATTGGCAGAGCATTGGCCCGGCGAGCGATAGGTCCTAGGTACGAATCCTGGTCTAGTTCTAGCTCGTTATTTTTCTCGCCGAAAATTAATAAGTGGCGCGTCTTATTGCTAGTGCCTATCTCCCCGAAGATACACTCCTATTTATTACTATGGCAGCAAAGTCGAACAAACAGCAACAAATAAGACAAAAATGCAAACACGACCTAGAAAAGATAAGAGCATTGTAAATTATGTTTATAATTGATACGCGCTCTTATCTTTTCTTGATTCGGTTTGTATTTTTGTCTTATTTGTTGCTGTACTCTATTTTAAATACGAATCGATTTACGAATCGCGACGAGGATGTTCCGAATGTCGGTGAGAGAACGAATTTTGTATTCTGACTTGTGCGTATAATATTCCAATACAAACGTCTCCAACGCAATGTAAGCGTCGGTTTACAAATAAGTATGTCACGAGATTTAAATGGTAATATAAATCAAAGAAGCAAGATAAAGTACATTAAAAGTAGTTTTTAAACGTGATAAAATTAACTTCGTATTAAAAAATTAAATTTACAATATAGAAATCATTTATATAACATATTAAAATTATCATAAACGTATATTAAATATTTGTATGAACTATTAGGCAAATTTATATTAAGCTATCAGGCAAGTGGATTAAAAATTATTGCCGCACTGCAAATGCTCTTTATTTCTACCAATATCTTTTTTTTATTTTATTTACTCACCATATTGACTTCTGAGATCGCGTCGAAACTCGCGATGGTGAGATCCATCCCGACTCGTAATGGATCACCTTTAAATAATAATCTGTTATTAATTTCGTAGATACATAACTCAAGAACTATACATTCTTTTTAAGGTAATTGCAATATGTATGCAAAAAAACAAGAGAAAGGAATATAGCTTGAAGTCTAATCTATACTGATAATATCGTCGAATTATTTCCCCTCGTTGCATGTTCGATTAAAAATACTGATTGCGATCACGCCTCGTTGAATGGCGTGGAAAACTTCATTAAAAGCTTTTCATATCGCCCCTCAAGCTCTATTCGAAAGTTTAACTCTATAAAATACGGTTCGAAACTTAAATATGAGCGGTTACTCCATTTGTACAGTCCAATTCAATATGTTTTTCCTGGTGTTTGTATTTTTAAGTAGCATATCACATGTTGCATTTTCATTATAGATTTTTATACTTAGAAATATGTACTATTAATATATCGTTTATTAATATATATTATTACATCTCATTATTATGTGCAGTGCAATGCATTAATTCGGTTCGGGTCGTTATCGAAAAGCATCTATGTTTAAATAATCAAGTAATTTTTGCCTATCCTTAATTATTAACCGAACCAAATTAATGCACCGTACCGTACATATAATATAACATATATTATTGCGATGAATATTGCCATACGCCTCGGTGGTCGAATTGGTTGAGACGCCCGCCTAGCGAGAGGGAGGTGATATTTTTTCGCAATAAATTTTGAATAAAATATTTAGACACCAACACACTGTCACGGCTCTTAGTCCTTTATTTCTTCAAATTTGTGTTTATCACATTTAAGCCATACGAATTTTATTTATTTATATATTATTGTTTATTAATTATATATATAGCTTATTCAATTCAACACGTGAAATAATTTTTGTTGCAATTAAATAATGTATATCGCTGTAAACTTGCAGAAAAGCTTCATTTCAGGATAATTTTAAACAAAAAAAAACGTGCAAAACTCGACCCAGAGCTTACCGCCAAAGTTCGGCCTTAATCGGATATCGTAGCCGTCGAGTATCCTCGAAATTGTCTGCGTAACGTTCTCCAATCTATCGGACATCCCGGTGCTCTCTAGGGAAGCCCTGTGAAGTGCGAAATTCCGATAACTGTCGATAGAGCTTAAAGCTGTTAAAATATCTTTACTAACGAGTACGTTGTTAAATCTGTCAAATGAATATTGAAACGACTATGGGATAGCTTTGGTATAGTCTCTTAAATAAATGGACTTTAATATTACATATCTTTCAATATTAATTAACGTATTATAAATTACAATAATTGTGTGAATATTGGCAACATTTCAGTTCTATTTCAGATCACATCACAATTTTTTTAAACAAAAATCTCGCCTTTTGAAGTACGCCCCAAATATCTTAGACGTTCATTTTTATTAAACATGGCCTAACGAACAAAATCCAAGATATACGTTTCTTCCTGACCCCCGAAGATGAATCATTTATCCAAGGTTCGTTTAATATTTTTACATATAATAGCACATTGTATTTTTATATAAAAAGCAACAAATGTTACCATGTGTAAATTTATGTGTGGCGTAATATACAACGGCTCAATAAAGATATGCATATAATTAAGGTATAAAACGATATCGAAATTAACGCGTGCAAACAACGAAGAAAACCATGGATAGAAAAGAAATAGTGGAACGCCTCGGAAAATTACTTCCATTGACTAATTCGGGCACTGTCGATCTGGTCTGGTCCATAGCGATCATTGTGCTCGCTATCGTAATATTCTTCATTTTGAGAAAAAATTAGCGGGTTGCGGGAAGATTGCTTCGCTTTTGTATGTGGCGTTGTTCGGAAAACATCATCAGGTTCGTCTTTTGCCCGGAAAATGGAGCTTTGTTGTCTCTCCTTGTGTACAGCGGACTGATTGGAGTTTTAATTGCCCGAACGATCGCTCGTGTTGCACGTCGAGCTTAATGTAGGTATTTAATTATTTTCTTTTGCGAAAATCTGTATTTGTTCTGTCCGTCAATTTATTTTCTATATATATATATATACTATACCCCATGTATATATAGAGTAATTTTCTTTATTGCATTTATATAGTAATAATTGAGAATCGCGACTATGTTAAATCACATTGCATTTTAAGTTTTACAGTCGCGCTATAGATTATTATATTGAAGAGTTTTAGAAACAAAGTTTAAGTTCATTGAACAAACGAGTCAAAAGTCAACTTTTTCTTTAGTGAAATATCTACAAAAACGTTGACAACGTTAGTTACATAAAGAGTTGATAAAGATAGAGATAAATAAATAGAGAGCTAGAGAGAGAGAGAGAGAGATATCTTTTTAATAATATGTATTTAAAAAATTAGGCTTATATATGTCATCGATATAAAAAGTTTATAATTAGCATCTCATTCTTTAATTTAGAGACAATTTACGTGCAGCGCCTTAAAAAAGGGGTCCCTTGTTATCTTTGCTGGATATGTATCTTGGGATACACAATCAAAATCGCGCCGCCTGCGAACGCGTGCTCGTTATTGGCACATATAGGAAAGCATGAAGCCTCTTGTAAAAACCCTCGTGATTTTCCACGAGAAGGCGAGGATTCGGATGACGATGGCTCACCAGATGACACGATGACGCAGCTGCACGAGGAGGACGATCAGCGGCAGCCCGCGCGGCAGCATCCTGCCAATCGTCTTCGTTATCCGGCCGGGATTGCGTCAGTGAACGACGAGCGCGATGGAGAACGTCATCTCGCGGTATCCTCGCATCCCCTCGGCATCCCCGTAACCGGCTCGCTGCCGCCACCCCCGCCGTTCTGCAATCACAGACGAAGGGAAGAGCGCCCGTTGATCCTTTCCCCACGCTTCCCGCTTGTTCGTCGCTACCCTTGACCCGGTGTACGGCTTTCACATGTACGTACACCAGGAATCACTGATGCCTTCCCATATGTAATTTAGGCACATATCTACACATTTATATATTTTGCATATACATACATGGAAAATGTATATGTGTTCTACCCGTGCCTAAATTCATATGGGAAGGCATCAGTGATTCCTAGCACATATTTACACATTTATATATTTCGCATATACACACATGGAAAATGTATATGTGTTCTAGCTGTGCTTAAATTCATATGGGAAGGCATCAGTGATTCCAAGTGTACTCCCATACGCGATGTATTCTAGGCGAACACGCACCGACGGAGTTATCCCGCATGCAGGACAAGTCATGCGGTTCCCGCGATAAGTCTACCCTGAGGCAGGAAGGGGGTTAATTCAGAGGAAGACAAAGGAAAATCCATGGAAAACTTATCCTCCTATCAATCCTACGTATCCCATTCTCAGAATGTACAGGAGAAGTAAGCTCAATTGAATTTCGTTTAAATTAATTACGTCTCGACTAAAAAAACATGTATTTAAGTTGAACTTGATTCTTATTTCAGTTACAAAGCAAAGAAACGAGCAGTTGCTTCTAAACGTTGCATATCAACTTGTATTTTGCCATTGTTAAACATACAATGAGTCACATGGTATATTATCGCTCTTAGAAAAGGTAATAAAATAAAAACTTTTTATTCTATTACATTCATTAATCTTATCGCGTAATGCCGTTAACCAAGAGAGCGAATAAGTTATGAGTCTCTTTCACGTGTATTATTCTGTGGGGCAAACCAATGGCGTTTCTCTTTCCGAAATTTCCGGGTATGGAAAGTGACTAGAAACTAGATGTGACTCCATTATTACATGTTTGATTGACCCAGATTGGAGAGTAAAGCATAACGAAATGTGAACGGGCGCGTTGTACGTGCAATACAGTAAAATAAGAACGCGAAATGAAATCGCGCATAACACGCTCTACATATCGCCTGCATGTGCTCGAACCTCGCGCTTTATTCACTTCCCATTTAAAGATTGCGCACGTACGATGCCCACACTTTCGCCCCTATAGACACGACTTTCGTGGAAAACGATAAAAGGAGCGCGTAAAATATATTCGGCAATATTACGTACTCTTTTGATAAAGCTATTCCCCGGGACAATCAAGACGGAGAACGTCTTGTTAGTCACGAAACTCTATACGCCGTAAATAATGAAGGGACGACTTTTTTCCCTTCTTCACGTTGGCTTTATTAATACTCGAGTTTTAGATTGGTGACAGGAAATATTTCATGCACGCGACACCCGCAGGTACTTGAAAAAAATTACGAATGTACAAAATATTATGTTCCTCGCCGTTGCCTTATTAATTAATAATTCACATCTTATAAAATTACGTTGTGCATAAAAATCAAACAATATACTTTTACAAATAACGGAATCGTACAAATGGTATTAAGTCATGACGTAGAAAATCAGTAGAGATGAAGACACATGATACATACTAGGATTTAATTAATCTGTTCCCTAGTATCCATTTTCTAGTAAACTATCTGTAATATGCCAGCAGATTGGCAAGAGATTTGATTAGAAATTGCTAGCAAATTGGCATCAACTGCGTTCGTTAAGCTCGTGTTTTGCTGATAAAGCCTGCTGATATAACATGACAGCATATTGGCGGCAGAAATCGAGCAGGTTCTGTCGAACGCAGATTCTGCTCTGTTTCTGCCACCAATCTGCGTTAGACTGTACAGCAAAAATATCAACGCTCCTTGATTATTTACTGTTAATCAGCCATATTTATATTTTGTTATATTGTTGCCGGCAACAGCCTCGTGTACAGCAAATTCTACGAAATCTTCTCTTTAAAATTTGTATCGGACACTTCGCAGAATCTATTTTCGACACAGACCGTCTGGGTTTTCACTTATTAATGTATATCAATTTTTATTAAGAAATTTATTCGATACACAAGCTACACAAATCTTACAAGTACTTCCGAAAAAAAAACGCTGACTTGCTGCAATATTTCCCAAATAAAATCAGAACAGCCAACGATTTTATGCAAATAAATTCATTCGAGTTTACTTAAATAAATATTGTAACATCTCTGTAAATGTATCAATTCTCTGCGGTTTGCTAACAAGTATACTTACTACTTTTGCTACTTATAGATTTATGTTGCATGCATAGGCAATTACCTGCTGCATCCGATGAGACTCACGATGCACGCGACGATCTCATTGTCGATCCGACGGAGATGCCAGATTGATCGTTAGACGGATTATCGCGCCGTTGACCGGAGTTATCACTCGCACGCACCTCGGTCCATCATCGTAGCTGGAAATCGATCGGCGGCGCAGGATCGCGAGAACTCCCGAAACTCGACCGATCGTTATATTATCGCTCGTGGGGTCCACTATTCGCAGGATTCACCGGCTTATCGCCTGTCGTTCGACGCGATCGAACTCGCGGATCACTCGAACTCGCGAATCCGAACGCGCTGTCACGAGCGCGTCATCGATCGTCGCGCAGCATCACTCCACGTCGATATCCACATCCACGTCCCCGTTCTCGTCCACGTCCACGTCCACGTCCTTGTCCACGTTCACGTCGTGGTCCTCGTCGTCGGATAGAAACGTAGGCGCGAGGTATTCCTCTGCGCCACGAGTCTCGCGGAGGCTGCTGCCTTTCATCCCTCGGTAGCTAACGCGGATCCACTGTCGATTACTCTCTTCAGGTCCTCTCTCTCTCTCTCTCTGTCTCTCTCTCTCTCTCTCTCTCCCCCGTCCTCCCCCTCATTCACTCACTCCCCTCTTTCACTTGCTCATCATGAACGCATTCTCCCTCTCTCTAACTTGTTCACTTCGAAGATCATCCTGCTCACTCCCACCTGGCGATGCGCGGTTCCCTCTCTGTCTCTCCGCCACAATTCAACCCCCTTCTCTCTCGCTCCCACGAATCCTCCCTCTCCCACGCTCTCATTTTCGCGGAACATCCGTCCCTCTCGCTCGCATCCTCTTTTTCACGTGCGATTGCCCCGTTCCAACCCCGTTTATCCCTCTACCCGCTCCCTCGTGCCCGGTACCTCTCTTTCTCTCTCTCTCTCTC